>NC_051209.1:25142419-25172115 GCF_015220075.1 Falco rusticolus | reverse complement strand
GTTTTAATCTCAGTGGCAATGGTGGTTTTCTGTGGCATTATTATGCTGTCATTAATCTTCCATCCCAGGTATCGGAACAGAGATTGTTTTTGAATCTTTTCTGGTGCCACTTGTAATCCCGCCCATCTAAGCGTTTGCATAAGGTGTTGTAGGTTTTGTTCTGTAAAGGGCTGTGGTTGAGCTACCAAAATATCGTCCATATAAAGATAAATGAGAGCATGCGGCCACTGTTGACGTAAGGGCTGTAATGCTGCAGCGACGAAAAGTTGACACATGGTAGGACTGTTGCGCATTCCCTGTGGAAGGACCACCCATTCATAACGGTGAGCTGGCCGATCCTTGTTAATTGCTGGCAAGGTGAAGGCAAAGCGTGGTGTATCTGAGGGATGTAGAGGTATGGTAAAGAAACAGTCCTTTAGGTCTACAATTAATAAGGCCCAGTCTTTAGGTATCATAGTAGGAGTTGGTAATCCAGGCTGGAGCACTCCCATGGCTCGCATTTGTTCATTCACCTTGCGTAAGTCATGAAGTAAGCGAAACTTTCCAGACTTTTTCGGTATAACAAAGATGGGGGTATTCCAAGGGTTAGTGGATGGCTTAATATGGTGAGCATTCAGTTGTTCTTGTACCAGCTGATGCGCTATCTGCAGCTTCTCTTGTTGTAGAGGCCACTGCTCCACCCAGACAGGCTCATCTGTAAGCCAGGTGAGTTTCAGGATGGGAGGCTGCCCCGCAGGGGCCGCTGCCAGAAAACCGTACCGGGGTAGTTAACACAACTCCCAACTGAGTCATTATTTCGCGGCCGATGAGGGCAGAGATGCCATCTGGTAAAGGCAAAATCAGTACATGTGCTGATGCTATTTTGTCTTCCACTTGAATAATGATCGGCTCCGTGCTAGAATGTGGGAGAGAGACGCCTCCGACGCCGCTCGCTCCTTCTGCAGCCGGTCTAGTAAGCCAATGTCTAGGCCATACATGGCGGGTGATGATAGTAACATCAGCTCCAGTATCAAAAAGTGCAATAAAAGTACAAGTTTCTTTTCCCCTCCGTAACGTGACTCTGGCTTCTGGGCGGTTGTTCATTGACATAGTGAAGCATACAAGTTCGTTTGTAGAGCCAAAGCCGTTATTGCCACGATTCGGTAAAGAGTCACAAGGTGGCGCACATACGCTATCAGTGAAATTTCTCATGGGAACTAATTGAGCAATTTTACTGCCGCGCGGTATGTGGAGAGGCGGATACAATGTGTAAGCCACAATAATAATCTGTCCCGTATAATCAGCATCAATAAGCCCCGGAATTACAAAGATACCCTTTAGTCCAGCCGAAGATCGGCCTAAGAGGAGAGCTCCAAATCGGTGACGCGAGGAGTGTACGGGCTAAAGGTCGTGGTCGGAATCTTTTGCGGTGTTGTGTCAAACAGAGTGACATCTACTGCTGTTGCCAAGTCGAGTCCCAAGCTTCCCCGGGTTGCTGGGAGACCGGGGTCTGCGGTGGCGGAACTACTTTTGTCTGCACGCGGCCGCCGTTCGCGCTGCGCTTGTAGTTTCCCGGACGCCAACAGAATTTAGTAGCATGAGTAGTAGTTCGGTAATGTTCACACCATACAGACGCCGAGCAGTTACGGCGCTGATGACCTCTCCCCCCACAGCGAAAACAAGGTCCCATATAAAACTTTTGCGGAGTTCGCGGTCGCACAGTAGGTTTAAGTACAGCAGCCAGTGCCTGGGTATGGTTTTGCATGGCTGTGGATACAGCAGAACTTACAGCATTAGAGACGAAGGCAGCCTGCTGGGCAGATGCACTGTGTACCATCCGCTCCAGCATGTCCTCCACCGTGGCTGTTTTGGCCCGTGGATTAGCATTTTCAAAAGCTAGCATCCGGAGCATTTGTACCTTAAGGTCCTCTGTCATATTGTAGGTTTGGTCTAAGGCTTGCACTAGCCGGTTTACAAAACTATCAAAGGGCTCCGTCACTCCCTGTTTCACCGCCGTAAAGGAAGGGGCCTTACGGTCTGAGGGAACAAGCATCAGGGCGTGCCGTGCAGTCAGGGCAGAGGCACTATGCATTTCCATAGAAAACGTTAATTGTACCTTAGGGTCGGCATAAATGTCCCGACCTAGCAGCATGTTCTCCTTAACATAGCACAGGGGATGCCCCTGAGCCCTGGGCTTCAGCAAAGTCTTACGCACTTGTCGTTCCCATTCCTTTTCAAAAAGTAAATACTGCGCCGGAGTAAGAAGCAACCTAGCCAGCGAAGCACAGTCACCGGGTGTCATAATTCAGAGTCAAACAAATAAGTCAACAAGTGTTTGACCGGTTCAGATTGTCATCCATATTGTGTAATGGCTTGTCGCAGCTGCTGCATAAATTTCCAATCTAAAGGTTTCCACACAGCGGCCGCTGAACCAGCAGGTAAAGCAGTAGTCCACACCGGACAAGCAACAGCAGAAGCAGCTTCCCACTCTCCCTCCAATATAGTGTCTCTTACAACCCCAGACCAACAACTTTGGGAAGCGGCAGGGTGGAGGATAACACCTTCCTGGGTCAGGATCTGAACATCACGACCGGCAGTAGGCAGATGGCATTCGTTCCATTGCTGCTGCAAGCGGTTTAGGGGCCAGTCGAAGGGTTTGGTTCGGGGACGGGGGATCGGGGCAGGTGCAGGTGGGGTGGGTTCATTTTCTTTATCAGACTCTGCATTCTCATTCAGAGGTGCACTCGGACCCGCCGTAGTATCCTCGTCCTCATCTAACAGGGGGGGAGGCTCTCGGTAGCTTTCAGGGCGGCGCGGAGCACCCATTGTGGCGGCACCCTCCGGAGCTGGTGTCAGGTGTAACAGCTCTGTCACAGATTTTTTAATGGGCACAATTATGCCTTTTGCAGACGGAGCGCTGAGACTAAACAATCGGGAAGACTGCCACTTGGCTTCCTGACTGAGGAGGTCTGAGGCAGCCATAGCCATTTTTTTTTCCACAACTAGGGATCGTAAATGCTTTATGACCTCCCGGCAGGCAGTCCCCAAGTCCTTGGCCGACTTGCTGCCGCTAAGGATCGCATCGCAAAGGGAATCCCCGACCTCTCGCCACTCAGTCACACTAAACAGCAATTGCGGGTCTTTTAAGTGTCCGTGTTCAGCTGCCCACCTACAGAGCTCATGGAGCTTCTTAGTGCTCACGCTAGCCTCTCGCTTAGCAAGAATATCAGGTGATAGCGTGAGTGCCGCCTCCCTTTCCATCATCGAGGAAAAAACGGTCTTACCAGTGCAGGTCCGCGCACGACGTCAATGCCAGATTCAGATGCCTTTACTCCTTATGGACGTCTTCCTGCTCGAACTCTTCACAGCAACTCCCAACTTTGCAAAGCCCACTGTCACGATGCAAAGGCAGAGTTTTTCCAGCAATTACCAGCTTTCCTGTCGTTCAGGCACCAATTGTGGGAGAAGGGTTCGCTGGAGTCAAGAAGACGCTCAATATGAGTTATGCATCTTGCTCAACTTTATTAGTTTCTAACACTACTTATATAGAACCGATACACATGCATATTCGTAAAGCAGAAATATAATTGGTTAGTAGTCTCTAAACGCACGCGGTTCTCACACCCCTAATTATCATGACTAAAATAAGCATTCTATCCATGTAGCTAATTGTGTTGCTGTGCTTCAGCCTTGTAGTTTGTTACTCCCTATATTCCCATACCGCTCCCTATCTTTCTTGGCCCTGCACCTGCTTTCCCAGCAGCTGTATCTTGTTACAGCCACGGCCTGTTGGCACAACATAATTACTTGGTCTCAGGATTCAAGAATAGCTCAAGGCTACCTTTCTTGTTAACTTCAGCACAGCAACTTCAGCACAATTCTGATTACAGGCCTATTCTAATACCAGGCCTGGATTGTGCAGATCTTCAGAGATTCTAAGGCCACGCTTCTGCAGCCATTCTTCTGCATATTGTGTTTCATACCTTTGTTTAAAGTAACAATTGTGGAAAAGTGTGAGTGTGGCTGTAAGGGTGAGACGTGCAATTGAGCACGAAAGCGAGTGTGGAGTTTGGATCCGCGGACTGGAGTGACAGAGTTGAATAATTGTGTATTGTATTGTGAGTGATTATACCATGGCACCTAAGTTAACTCAGTTGTTTAAAGTAAAAGTATGGGTAATCTTGCTGTAAATGACAAAATCCCGAAAAATTCTCCATTGGGATGTTTATTGGCACATTGGGGAGATTTACATGATGATCTGCAAAAGAGCCAGATGATTGAGTATTGTAAAAATTTGAGTATTGTAATAATTGGTGGCCCTTGTATATACTGGATGATCAGGAAAAGTGGCCCATGAATGGGACACTGAATTATAACACTATTCTGCAGTTAATGCTGTTCTGTGAAAGAGAAGGGAAATGGAGTGAAATGCCTTATGTGGATTTGTTCTTTTACTTAAGACAAAGAAAGGATTGGCAGGATGAATGTAAGATAACTATTAGAGATAATTTGGTAACGGCTATAACTTCTGATAACAAGAAAGTGAAAAAAAAAAAAAGGAAAAAAAAAAGTGTTGTTCAGCTTGTGAGATCGGGAAAGGTTGTTTAAAAAAAAGATAATTGTTTCTGAAATTGATGGAATGGAAATGTTCAGCAGGAGATAGCCAAAGTAATGGGTTTAGATGATTGAAGGGGACCGGAGGGGAATCCAGCTGAGCCTCTGGTTATAATTAAGCTGGGTGATAAAGAAGTTAAATTTTTAGTGGATACAGGAGTGACATTTTCGGTATTAAATACCTGTAAAGGAAAAATTGGAACAAAACCAGCCAATATAGTAGGAGCAACCGGGAAAGAAGAAAATAGGCCATTCCTGCAACCCCTAGATTTGAAATTTGGAAATAAGATAATTACACATGAATTTTTGTATGTACCAGAATGCCCGATACCCTTGTTAGGAAGGGATTTGTTATCCAAATTAAATGCAAAAATTGTTTTTGATGAAGGAGAACTTTTCTTGAAAATACCTGAGTCAAAAACGGGAGAAATCCTGATGATACAAGAAAGAGTAAAGGAACAAGAAATTCCACCGGAGGTGGATTTGGCAGTGATCCCTACTGTATGGGAAACAAATATTCCTGGTAAATCAAAACTAGCAGAGCCTGTCAAAATAGACTTAAAGGAGCAGGGACAATAAAAATTAAGCAATACACAATCAAAACATAAGTTAGACAGGAACTAAAGAAATTGATTGATAAATTTCTGGAGTACAAAATTTTGGAAGAATGTGAATCTGAGTATAATACTCCTATTTTACCAGTCAGAAAACCCTCGGGTGAATATAGGCTGGTGCAAGACTTGGGAACAGTAAATCAAATAGTTAAGGATATTTATCCTGTAGTAACAAACCCTTATACATTGTTAACAGCATTAAATGAGACTTATCAGTGGTTTACAGTGCTTGATTTGAAAGATGCTTTCTTTTGTATACCTTTGGAAAAGGGAAGCAGAAAACTGTTTGCTTTTGAATGGGAAAATCCACAAACCGGGCGAAAGATGCAGTTGACATGGACCAGATTACCCCAAGGATTTAAAAACAGCCCAACAATTTTTGGAAATCAGCTGGCAAAGGAGCTTGAAATCTGGAAACAGGACAATATGTGGATGACATACTGATTGCTACAGAAGAAAGGTTTACTTGTATACAGGTGACTATTGACCTTTTGAATTTTCTGGACTAAATGGGTACAAGGTATCCAGGAAGAAAGCCCAAATAGCCTGCCAGACTGTGATATATCTGGGCTTTGAGATTTCAAAAGGGCAGCGACAATTAGGAAAAGATCGCAAAGAAGCTATTTGTGGTATACCTGAGCCGAGAAATATTCATGAACTCAGAGCGTTTTTGGGAATGACTGGGTGGTGTCGCCTTTGGATTATGAACTATGGACTAATAGCTAAACCGCTGTATGAGGCCCAAAAGAATTCTCCCTTTGTATGGGGCCCACAACAGCAAAAGGCTTTTGTAGAGTTAAAACGTGCCTTAATGTCTGCACCTGCTTTGGGACTTCCAGATTTAACCAAAGATTTTTATTTGTTTGTTCATGAAAGACAACACCTTGCACTGGGTGTGTTAACTCAGAAGATAGGAAGCTGGAAACGACCAGTCGGATATTTCTCTAAACAACTGGACACAGTGAGTAGAGGGTGGCCAAACTGCCTTCAAGCAGTGGCAGCAACAGTAATGCTCATACAAGAAGCTCGGAAATTGACTTTGGGAAGAACAATAACAGTCTATGTTCCACACATGGTGATAACTGTCCTAGAACAGAAGGGGGGACACTGGCTGTCTCCCAGCCGAATGATGAAGTACCAGGCGGTACTGACTGAACAGGATGATGTGATTCTAAAGACAACTAACCTGGTAAATCCTGCAGTGTTTTTAAGTTCCATACAGGAAGAAGGACAACTGGAACATGACTGCTTGGCTACCATCGAGTATGTTTATTCCAGTCATGAAGATCTGAAGGATGTGCCATTGGAGCGACCAGACTGGGAATTGTATACTGATGGAAGCAGCTTTATGGAACAAGGAGTCCGATACTCTGGATATGCGGTAACAACAGAGACTACAGTTATAGAAGCAGGAGCATTAGGGAGTACCACATCAGCCCAGAAAGCGGAACTCATTGCTTTGATTCGAGCCCTAGAATTAAGTAAAGACAAGAAAGTAATAATATCTGGACTGACTCAAAATATGCCTTTGGGGTAGTACATGTCCATGGGGCTTTGTGGAAAGAGAGGGGGCTATTGTCCTCTCAAGGATCAAACATTAAGCATCAAAAGGAAATTTTACAATTACTGCAAGCAGTTCAAAAGCCAGATCAAGTAGCAATCATGCACTGTAAAGCACATCAAATTGGGAACACAAAAATAATAGCTGGGAATAATTTGGCTGATAAAACGGCAAGAAAGGTAGCAAAGAGACAAGCATTACAGATGGCAATGATTCCTTCTGAAACAGTAACCCTTCCCAGGGAAAAACCAAAATATTCAGAAGAAGATGACAAATTGGGTCAGTTATTAAATGCTAAGAAAAACCTAGCTGGGTGGTGGATAACTCCTAATGGACAAGTAGTAATTCCACCTCTTCTGATGAGAGAGATAATTCAAACAGGACATCAGGAATGTCAATGGGGGCAGAAGCCTTAGTAACTTCTTTACGAAAACAAGTAGTATCAGTTAAAATGTTGGGAATAGCTAAAATGGTAACTGCAAAGTGTGAAGTATGTTTGAAAAACAATCCAGTGATTAAGAAAAAGGTTCAAATGGGTAGACTGAAATCTGGTGTAGAACCTGGAGATTATTGGCAAGTAGATTTTTCAGAGTTACCTAGACAAAATGGGTACCGGTACATCCTGGTAGGGGTTGATACTTTTACAGGATGGCCAGAAGCCCTTCCCTGTTGCACCACACAAGCAAAAGAAGTAGTGAAGTGGTTATTACAAGAAATAATTCCAATATTTGGAGTACCTATTGGAATTTCTTCTGACAGAGGTCCACACTTTGTTGCTGAAGTAGTCCAAAGTATTAGCAAAACATTGGATATTAATTGGGATTTACATGCGTCTTGGAGGCCACAATCTAGTGGGAAGGTGGAAAGGATGAATCAAACTTTAAAAAGACAAATAAGTAAAATTTGTCGAGAAACCAGTCTAAAGTGGCCTCAGGCGCTTCCATTGGCGTTATTACGAATCAGGGTACAGCCAAAGAGTGGAACCTCAGTCAGTCCTTATGAATTATTATATGGAAAACCATATGAGTCTCCAGAACCAAATCCAAACATACATGTAAAAGGAAAACAAGATGTGTATAACTATTTGCTTTCTCTAGGGAAAACTTTGACTGCAATTCGGAGTGCAGTAATTTGGAATAGACCTTTATCCCTGGAAAATTCAGTGCATGATTTCCAACCGGGAGACTATGTCTATGTGAAGACGTGGACCTCCGAACCTTTGCAGGAGCGCTGGAGGGGACCTTTCCAGATACTGTTAACCACTTTTACAGCTATCAAGATTTCAGAATCAGATGCTTGGATCCATTATACTCGAGTGAAGAAAACACCTACTCCATGGAAGATTGTCAATCGTGACCCAGAGACTTTAAAACTGACACTGAAACATGTCTAATTTTTCATATCAGGTTATGATTGTCCTTTGGATTTTATTTTGGTCGGTAGTGCTGGTAGGATCATGGACTGACTTGGTGGATAGGAACAAAAGACAACTAGAAACAGAACAAGTAATTGACATTCCCAAACAAATGTCTGAGGAAAATTTGATGTTGGGATTGATTAAAGGATTTGCCATTTTGCAAAATGTTACGCAGATTACTGCTTGTTTACCAATACCAAGGGCAGTAGGTGAATATATTCCATGGGGAATTTTAACTATGAATCTGACCAATCTGGAACATAAAAATGAGACCACCTATTGTGAACAAAGGCCAGTAACTCAATGGTATGAACAAGTAAAGGTTATTAGAAAACAGTGGAAGTCGCCAGATAAAGAAACAGATTGTAAAAAACTACTGAATTATGATTTTATAACAGGATCCTGACCTGGTGCCATAGCTCAAGTTCTTCTTCCTGGGGGTCCAAATCCCCAGTTAGGATGGTGTTCTTATGATGAACAACTTAAAACCAATGTAAACAAAAGTATCATGGAATGGAAGTGTAACAAAACTGGCCAAGGTACGCAATTAGTAGAACAATGGGACTCTATATGGTCCATGGCGATATTTTCTCAATTCTAGTACATGGCCAGAACTCCTTGGTGTTTTACCTGGGATGGAAAAGTTTTTTTCAGTGTTACCCTGGGTCGATGATAGAACAACTTCATTGAGAGAGAAGGAGAATAAAATAGTGCCATGGTGAAAATGTGAAAAAGTGTACAATTGCAACAATGCAGACTTAATAATTCAACAAATTCCTCCTCTGGCCACTGCTTTAAAATATGGTTGTTTTTTTCGAGGTCTTAAAAATACTCTCAATTTAACTAGTACCTTTACACCCAGGAAAGGAACTCTGTTTAGTTGCAGAAAATCTACTATTCAAAGTCCAGGACATCTAATTTGGGCATTAAGTGACGGAACCTGGACAACTCATTTACCATTAGATGAATTACCATTAGGTGAAACAAATTACTTCAGGCATGCCAACATTGTGCCCGATTTTGAAGAAATCGCCATTTAAAGGACCCTTGGAAAGTTTAAAATTAAAACGAACCAAGAGGTCTGAGACAGATGATGATACTTGGAATGAACCCTGAACAAGAGTAAAAAATGACTGGACTCTTGCATCAATTCTGAATCCTATAGCCTCATACAGAAATAGAGCATGGCTTTATCATTTAACAGGTCAGGTAGAAAAGTTAGCAAACATCACCAAGAAAGGGTTTAAGGAATTGAACATACAGTTACAGGCGACTTCCAAGATGACTTTACAAAATAGAATGGCATTAGATATGCTCCTACTTAAAGAACATGGGGTATGTGGATATCTCAAGGATAGACTGGACCACTGTTGCATTCACATTCCAAATGTCACTCAAGATGTGGAACATGATCTGGACCTATTAGGTAAAACTGAAAAAAGAAATAGAATCAATTCGAGAAGATATGTCAGAAGATTGGCTGGGGAAAAAATTTTAACAAACTAGGATGGAATTTGAGCTCTTGGATACAGTCCATAATCAAAACTTTGTTTCTGTTACTGATTGTCTTCCTGATGATCATGCTAGTATATGCTTGTTTGAAGAAACAGTTTACCAATAGAATTGCAGTCAATTACATGATCATGAGAGAAGTACCAACTATTCCATCAAGACACAGTCCACCACCAAAATATGCTGAAACAAATGATATGTAAGTAATGTGAAAGTATTGAAATAATAATTTTCAACACTTTCAAAAGGGGGAAATGTTACAGATTTGCTAATAAGTTAAGATTGATTGACTTTATTTGATTTTATAAAATCATTTTTAATAGAAATATAGGGATAAGAAATATTTTAATGAAACTTATAGTTGCACAGTAAAACTGCTATGAAATCCTTTGTATAGTCCTGTACTAAGGCCAGAAGAATGGGCTAGAATCATTGTTTAAAACTTAGGTAATAAATTTAGGGTTTGAAAGGTTTCTTTGTATTTGACTAGACTTCTGTATTTAGAAAGTGTATTGAAATGTCAGAATATAGGATTAATGGGAACTGGGGAGAGCCGACTGGAACAGCTTGTAGTTACCTGCCAAGAAACAGTGAACTTTAGTAGAAGGTAATTCCAGCAGGGGGAGATTGCGATCATCGACTCATATACCACCTACCCAAATCGTACCCCAGACCCATTTCTGGACCTTTCTAACCTTTACTGCGCAGAATCGGGTATGGGAGGAGAGTATGTTAATGATTTACAGGAAATATCATGATTATGCATGAATAAGTTCTATATATGGTGTCTGATTTTGAATCTTGGTGTGCGTTGGTCGTGAGAAGACTCACTCATGCACCCGGCCATTAATAAGGAAGTGTCTGCTTATCTACATCACATTGGTGTCGATAAGTTCTTCATTCCAAGATTTTGGTAACAACAGCACTCTCAAAACTATCAAGCTGCAACAAGGTCTTTTACTATCTCATACCAAGATAGTCTTTATACCAGTCCCTCTGCTGCCTTCTCTTAATCTCTCCTCATCCAGGGCTCACATTCTCTCTCTCTTCTCTCTGCTCTTTACTCATCTTTCTTCCTTAGCTGCTCCCTCTTCATTGGCTGCCCAACCTCTTAACAGAACCAGCCACAGCTGCACCTTATCTACATCAGCCAACCCACCACCCCAGAAGCCAGCCCACAGCTGTATATTATCAATGTTAATTAACCCAGCTTCATTCCTCTACATCTGTCCAGTTGCATATCCCTCCATAAAATGCATTGAAGGCACAAATATGCCTGCTTGCCAAAGAAAAAGCTATGAAGGAGGAGATTCCTAACAAAGTTTTGGATCCAGGTATACCAGTGGTTTGGGCATTGGAAATTCCTGGATGAGTAAAAAATATGGATCCAGTAAAAAATGGAACTGAAACCGGGAGTCCAATTGGTAAGAAAAAAACCAATATCCTATAAAGTTAGAGGCCCGATGAGGATTGGAACCATTAATAGACACTTTTTTTGAAATTTGGATTGTTACAAGTGTCAGCCAGAATTTAACACTCCAGTCCTCCCAGTAAGGAAACCTAAATCCTTGGAATACAGATTGGTACAAGATTTACGAGAAGTCAGTACCTAGACAGTTGATGTCCACCTGGTAGTCCTAAATCCCTATACTCTCCTCACCTCCATAGCAGAGACTAACGTGTATTTTACAGTATTGGGTCTGAAAGATGCCTTCTTTCATATGCCAGTGGATGAATAGAGTCAACTTACCTTCGCTTTTGAATGGAAGAATCTGACCACAGGATAAAAGATGCAGTTGTGCTGGACTGTCCTGCCCCAGGGATTCAAGAATAGCCCCACAATATTTGGTAATATTCTGACAAAAGAATTGGAACAATGGCATCGTGAGTATGAAATAATTTCAGTGTTGCAATATGTAGATGATATACTGATTGGGTCAGATACTCAGGAAGAATGTTTGGAGGCAACTATTAGTTTACTCAGTTTCTTGGGCCTAGCAGGATACCAAGTACCAAGAAAAAAGACCCGGATTAGAAAGAGGGAAATCCACTATATGGGCTTTGAGATTATGAGAGGGCAGAGAAACTTGAGTGCTGACAGGATAGAGGAAATATGCAGAATTGCTGTTCCCACCTCAAAGAAACAATTGCCAGTGTTTCTAGGAATGGCTGGATGGTGTCAGCTCTGGATTCCACATTTTGGCTTAATAGCCAAACCCTTATATGCTGCTACAAAAGGACCAGAAACAGTGCTAGAATGGACTCCAGAATGCCAAAGGCTTTTGATGAGATAAAGAGAAAGCTGATGGAAGCCCCTACATTGGGACTCCGAAATTTGCAGAAACTATTCCAATTATATGTGCATGAAAAACAGCAAGTAGCATTGGGAGTGTTTACAAAGATGTTAGGAAGCTGGATAAGACCAGTGGGATACTTCTCCAAACAACTGGATGAAGTAAGCAGAGGGTGGACTGCTTGTTTGAAAGCAGTAGCTGTGACCGTAACTGAATGAAGAGTCTCAAAAACTGACACTGGACCAACCCCTTATTGTGTATGTACCCCATGCTGTGATCTCTCTCCTCAAAAATAAAGGACATCACTGGATCTCTCCAAGTCAATTAGCTCAGTGTCAAGCAGTGTTGCTGGAGCAAGATGATGTGATGCTCTCTCAAACCTCTACTCTTAACCCAGCTACTCTACTGCCAACCTCAGAAACTGGAGAATTACATCATGATTGTTTAACAACTATTGAACAAGTTCACTCCAGCAGGCCAGATCTTTGGGATGAACTGCTGAGGCAGAAATGGAACTTTTTACTGATGGAAACAGCTATATGTCAAATGCAAAATGAAAAGCTGGATATGCAGTGGTAACTAACACAGAAGTATTAGAAAGCAAATTGCTACCTAGCAACACTTCTGCCCAGAAGGCTGAATTAATAGCCCTCACTTGAGCCTTGGAATTAAGTCAAGGAAAAAGAGTCAACATTTATACGTACTTGAAATATGCCTTTGGAGTAGTCCATGCACATAGGGCAATCTGGAAAGAGAGAGGATTACTGACTTCACAGGGAACCCCAGTGAAATATGGGACTGAAATCATATGAGATTATTGCGAGCAGTTCTTCAACCAAAGTAAGTGGCAATAATACATTGTAAGGCACATCAGAAAGGAGATACAGACATAACAGGAAACCAAAGGGCAGATCAAGCAGCTAAAGAAGCTGTTTTAAGGGAACCAAGCTTTGAAGGGGCATTAGTCCCAAAACTTCACATAGATTTATCTCCACCAAATTATACACAATAAGATGATCAATTAGCAGAACAATTGGACTGTAATAGAAATAAGGATGGATGGTGGGAAACCTCTGAGAAACAATTATTAATTCCTGAGAAGATGATGGAAGCTGTACTTAAAAGGATGCATCAAGAGACATATGCAGGAGTGGATGCATTGTTACTTTAAGCAAAAAGGAAATTTTTTGGGGCCCAGGATACAAAGCTTTGCAGATATAGTAGTCAAAAAGTGTGAAGTCTGCTGTGCTAATAATCCTAAAATGGGGAAAAAAAATTACAAGGAGGAAACATAAAATGAGGAAGAACACCTGGAGGACATTGGCAAATAGATTTTACAGAACTGTTACTGAAATCTCAGAATGAAGAACTTATCGACACCAATGTGATGTAGATAAGCAGACACTTCTTTATTGACAGCCGGGTGCGTGAGCGAGTCCTCTCACGATCAACGCACACCAAGTCTCAAAATCAGACACCATATATAGAACTTATTCATGCATATTCATTAAGTATTCATGCGTAATCATAATATTTCCCGTAGCTCATTAACATATTCTCCTCCTATATCCGATTCTGCGCAGTAGAGCTTAGAAAGGTCTAGAAATGGGTCTGGGGTACGATTTGGGTAGGTGGTATATGAGTCGGTGGTCGCCATCTCCCCCTGCCGGAATTACCTTTTACTAAAGTTCACGGTTTCTTGGCAGGTAACTACAAGCTGTTCCAGTCGGCTCTCCCCAGTTTCCATTAATCTTACATTCTGACCTTTCAATACACTTTCTACATACAGAAGACTGGTCAAATACAAAGAAACCTTTCAAACCCTAAATTTATTACCTAAGTTTCAACAATGATTCTAGCCCATTCTTCTGGCCTTGGTATGGGATGTACAGAGGATCTCATAGCAGCTTTTACTGTGCAACTATAAGTTTCATTAAAATATATTTCTTATCCTTCTATATTTCTATTCTATAAAATAATTTTATAAAATCAAATAATCAATCCAATAAAGTCAATCAATCTTAACTTATTAGCAAATCTGTAACAGAACTACCGAGATGCAATCGATACAAATACTTACTGGTATTAGTAGATACCTTTTCTGGTTGGCCCGAGGCTTTCCCTTGTTGTACCAACAAAGCTAGAGAAGTAGTTAAGGTGTTATTAAAGTAAATAATACCTAGGTTTGATATACCAGAGGGAATTTCTTCAGACAATGGACCCCATTCTACAGCAGTAGTAGTGCAGGGAGTGTCTAAGTTTTTACAGATTGATTGGGAATTACATAGTTTGTGGAGACCACAATCTAGCGGAAAAGTAGAAAGGATGAATCAGACAATTAAAAGACAGGTATCAAAATTGTGTCAGGAAGCTCATCTGAAATGGATAGAGGCATTACCTTTAGCTCTTATGAGAATTTGTATTACTCCCAGGGTAAAAGGAGTGAGCCCTTTTGAGATAGTGAATGGGAAGGTATACCTGTCTAATCTTTTAACTGGGCAGGGAGACCAGATGCATATACAAGGAGAAGCAGATTTAAAAGAATATTTGATTTCTCTTTCACAAACTTTATCCTCACTGCATAGGTACTTAAATCAAAGAGCACCTCTTCCCCTGAACACGCCTGTACATCCTTTTCAACCCGGGAACATAGTATATTCAGACATGGAAGGATGAGACACTACAGGAAAAGTGGAAGGGACCTTACATCATTTTGTTGAAAACATATATGACGTGCAGAATTAGACTCTATAACTCGAAAGTTATAAAGTAGGTATGTTTATTGCGCGCAGATGCACGGGGGATCGCTCCTCCACAAGCGTGCATACCCGAAGTGACGAACCATCTCACATTTATACAATGAACAAATGAATATTCAATTAACGCCTATACATATTCGTTACCTAAACCCGCTTACTCTGGCTTCGTATGTTAATTAGCTTATCAGTCCTTTGCCTGGAATGTGGTGGTCTTGCAGGTTTGTAGGTGATTCATGTTCTTGTGACCATCCGATCTTCTTCAGGTGATTGTGACCACCCAATCTTTTCCAGCAAGGAGACTTAGCACTCCCTCCCTCTAGATAGCACTTGAATGTCTCTCATCTTTTCTCATTCTCTTTTAAATAGCCCCTTCTGTTAGAGAAAGAGGGGCAGGCGTCTCCTCAAAACTGTAGTTGTCTCCTCAGAGCTGTGTGCCTATGTGACCAGACACCGCACCCATGACCAGTCACCATACCCACATTCCTCGAGCAGACACATACAATCACAATCGATGTCCATTGTCCCCATTTCACACTATTTCTCCATATCATATACAGCAGTGAAAATAGAAGGAATTGACTCCTGGATTCATCATACCTGAGTAAAAAGGGCTCCCTTGACCAGACAAAATCAGTGGATGTCACAAGAAGTTGGGGATCTTAAACTACAGCTGGCTAAGAAGCTATAAGTGAAATTGTACTTAAGCTGAGAAAAGGGATACTTTAAACAGTGAAACTGATTATAAAGTTACCTCAAATGTTAGATTTAAATTTTTTTATTGTTGTTTTGCAGTAGTTCGGGGAAACTTGATTTTACAACTTGTTCAATCATTTGGGAGGATCCACAACGTGAGTAGCATTACAGTTTGCTTACCATTGCCAAAATCAGCTGAGAATCCTTTGGACTGGGGAATTTTAACTTTGGAATTGAATCAAATTTTTGCAGCTATACTGAGCAATGGCACTGGGATTTTGAAACTTACACTGATATGGAGAAATAATGTGAAATGGGGATAATGGACATGGATTGTGATTGTATGTGTCTGCTTAAGGAATGTGGGTATGGTGACTAGTCATGGGTGCGGTGACAACTACAGTTTTGAGGAGACGCCTGCCCCTCTTCCTCTAACAAAGGGGAGACGCCTGCCCTTCTTCCTCTAACAAAGGGGCTATTTAAAAGAGAATAAGAAAAGATGAGAGACATTCTAATGCTATCTAGAGGGAGGGAGTGCTAAGTCTCCTTGCTGGAAAGATTGGGTGGTCACAATCACCTGAAGATCGGGTGGTCACAAGGACATGAATCACCTGAAGAAGATCGGATGGTCACAAGGACATGAATCACCTGCAAGACCACCACATTCCAGGAAACGGACTGATAAGCTAATTAACATACGAAGCGGGGTTTAGGTAACGAATATGTATAGGCGTTAATTGAATATTCATTTGTTCATTGTATAAATGTGAGATGGTTCGTCACTTCGGGTATGCACGCTTGTGGAGGAGCGATCCCCCGTGCATCTGCGCGCAATAAACATACCTACTTTATAACTTTCGAGTTATAGAGTCCAATTCCGCACGTCAGTTTGGCGAGCCAGCCAGAAGGATTTCTGCTCGGCTGAGGGACCAGCTGCGGAGCGGACGCTCCTAGGCGCGCCCCGGGAGATTTCCTCGGAGGAGCCTCCTCTTCTCAGCTGTTCACCCGGGAGCAGAAGAGAAACCCCTGGATCCACGGATAACACGGTATGTTTAGTAACGGGGCGGCTGGTGAGACGCACGGAGACGTCCGGCGCGCAGCGTAGTCCCCAGGAGGAAAGGTACCTTGGGAGGGGGTTTGCTGACCAAGGGGTGGCCGCTAGCGATCTTGAGGGCAGATCGAGCAAACCCGAGGTTACTGCCATTCCTAAAAGCCCGGAGGCCTCGTGACGGAAAGCGGGGGGCGGGACGGAATAAGGCGGAATCTCACAGGAACAAGAGGGACCTCACAGCAGAAGTAAAAGGGAAACTTTTGCGTAGGAAAAAGAGGAAACTAAAAACTTCCTTTAGGTTGTCTTAAGAATTGGGGAATTCCTGGAATGTCACAACTGAAATAGCGCTCTGTGTCTTGTTTGTTCTATGTGTTGTCTTGTTATATGTTCAAAACTCGGAGTTATGAAATGTATGTTGAAAAATATTAACATTCTGGTAATTTGTGGCAAATAGCGGAAAACTTAACACTCTGCTTAAGACCAGGAAAAATTGGGTTTGTTTTGTTGTTTGTTTATTGGCAATTGTTCATTGAAATGCATACTTTGTGAACTGTTAGTGTTCCTAAGAGTTTGTACATAAGTGCACGGTACCGTATAACATACTGCTTGTGTGACTGCGGGCTGCCCGGAGAGTGTGAATGGTGTGATTGAGATGCGCATTTTGATTTTCCGTGTATAGCTTAATTATTTTGACTAAGTGTGAGTGCAAGAGTGCTTGAGACAGGCGTTTGAGTGCAAAACGAGTAAAAAGCTATCCGCGTTTCCAACCTTGGGTGGCTAAGGCGGCCGGAGAAAAACAAAGTAATTAAAATTGCAAAATGGGAAATGGAAGGAGTAAGCCCTGTGAAAAATCGCCCTTGGGTTGTATATTAAAACATTGGAGTGATATTGTAGGACAGGGTGGTACCGAAAATAGAAGGAAATTGGTTAAATATTGTAATCAGTGGTGGCCTTTGTATAAATTGGAGAGTGATGCGAAATGGCCTCAGGAGGGAGGAACGTTAGATTATAACACTCTCCTGCAATTAATGTTGTGTCTGAGAAGAGAAGGAAAATGGGACGAAGTATCGTATGCAGACATGTTCTTCGTCCTCCAGGACAAACCTGAGTGGCAAAAGGACTGTGGATTAGTACCCCCTCGGGATCCTATGGTACTAGCACTAGAAAAGAGTGCGGGATTAACATCACCTGATCTTTGATTGTGGCTCTAGAAAAGGATAGGAAAAACTGAGACCTAAACTAGAAAGATGTTCTTGTTGAAATTTCTGTGTTTAAAAGCTCAGGTTGCGGTTCCTTCTGTGGAGCAACCAGAATGAAACACGTTGTAAGATATAAAAACTTGTACTAATGTATGTAAAACCTGAGGGATGTGTGTGTGTGGAGAATCAAAGACCTTGTGAAAGTGTTGGGGTGAGTTTGTACAAACCCCTGTACTCCCTCGAAGGTGCGACTGAATCATGCTGGGATGCATGGCAGGATGTTTTCTGTTTGCCTGCAACGGCATGATACGTAATAACAACAGACTTAAAGCAACAAGTAGCAGATTTGCATTCAGGGTAAGAAAGAGTTAAAACAGAAGTGCTGCTGCAGAGGCAGGCTTGTATAACCTGCAGAGCAGGAAGAGCATCTCCTGCCCCGAACCCTTCTGCTGGTGAGGAGGAGGGGTTGCTATTGCTGACAATTGAGCAGAAGGACCTGACAATGTCACCCCAATTGCTGCAGCATTTGCAGTACAACAGGACCGGTAACGGCCCTTCTAGGGCAGGGAATGGGTATGAGGTGGAATTTTAGTGAATACAAAACCAACTTACTTGTTAAACTTCAGTAAAAAAAAAAAAAAAAAAAAAAAAAATTGTTACAGTTGTAGGAGCTGCTGGCCACCAGGAAAACATCCTGAAACCTTTAAAGTACAAACTAAGAAAACAAATAAGAATGCCAAATTCACTAAAATCTTTGTTGGGATGAGATTTATTAGAACATCTAGACGTTTAAAGAAGGGGAAATGAAATTAAAAGTTAAATATGATCAAGTAATTGAAATATTGAGCTTATCTTTAATTCAGCAGAAAAGAGGAAAAGAGGACCTCCCTGAAGTAAGAGAAATTTTTAACCAGGTGTATCTGAAAATAAATTCCAGGAAAGGTGAAAAATGCTTTACCTGATACAGTAAAATGATAAGGGGGAGGCTTGCTCAGTTCAGATAAAAACAATATCCCTTGGTCAGCAAGGCTGTGGGGATATTGGCAGAAAAAGTGAAATAAAATACACTCTGTAGTAGTTCTACTAATGTAAATCTGTGTGTTTTGCCATGACAGTGACTTGTTATGGGATGTGCAGATGAAACTGCATTGACAACGAAGTACAAGGAATAAGGTTGGTCAGGTGCCTCCTACCATAGTCAAGGGCAAGACTGGGTTGGCCTCTGTGTTTGCCACCAAGAAGAATCTTGAGCTCCGCTGTTGGCTGCAACCCAGTAGGCGTTGAGCGGTGGGAACATATGCCATGCCAGACCTTGATGCGAGGCATGGCCCACTCTGAGGCACTGATTTGGAAATTGGAAACCGCCTGGCCGACCATGAGGCCAGACGAGTAACAGAGGAGGTAGGAAAGGAGGAATTATCCTTAATACCAGACGATAAAATCCAAACTGTAAGTACAGATCAAGAGCCAAACTATTCTAAAGAAAACTTAAAGGTAATTCAGGACATGAATTATAAAATAAAATTAAGTGGATTTATTTAAGGGATGGTTGTATAGTGGTACCATCCAATTTAATATGGACCACAGCCCTATTATTAATAAGACGCATTGGGGAGCTGATACTTTATATAAAAGTCTAAATCAGAAATTGAAAGGGCGAAACTTGTATACTGTAATAAAACAGGTGACTCAGCAATGTGAAATGTGTTTACGCAATAATCCCAATACAGCAAATAAAATAAAACTAGGGAACATTAGCAGAGGGAATGTTCTAGGGCAACATTGGCAGATCGATTTCTCAGAACTTCCTAGAAAAGGGGGGTATCGATATTGGTACTAATGGATACCTTTTCAGGTTGGCCAGAAGCCTTCCCATGCAGAACTGCTTAAGCCCGGGAAGTGACCAAAATACTACTCCAAGAGATAATACCTAGGTTTGGAGTCCCAGCAGTAATGTCCTCGGATAGAGGACCACATTTTGTGTCCAGAATAGTGCAACAGATCAGCCACCATCTAGGAATAGATTGGCAATTACATACCTCATACTGACCACAATCGAGTGGCCAGGTGGAAAAGATGAATCATCTAATCAAACAACAGATTGTCAAGTTAGGCCAAGAAACAAATCTAACTTGGCCCCAGTCTTTGCCATTAGCTCTTACACGAATTCGAACTAGACCGAGAGCAAAAGAGGGGCTTAGCCCATTCGAAATTTTATATGGACGACCCTATGGGGTACAAAAGGGGACGTCTTCACAGATTGGTGAAGAAACAATGACTTCCTATATGGTGGCACTAAACAAACAATTAATAAGAATTGAGAAGCATGTGATGGGAACACGCAGTAGGGGTCTGGATGGACCTGTTCACGATATACAACCAGGAGACTATGTATACGTTAAGTGTTTTGCAGATAAAACCCTGGAACCACAGTGGACCGGACCTTTTCAAGTCCTACTCACCACCTACACTGCAATCAAGGTTGAGGGACAGAATTCTTGGATTCACCATACCCGGATTAAGAAAGCCCCTGCAACTTCTTGGAAAGTAACCCCAGATAAAAAAGAACTGAAACTCAAATTTACTCGGACAAATGGGAACAATGTGGGTGGCAAGTAAGTGAACCTGAGCGGTTGCAGATCCACCATATGGGAAGGGCACCACAACAAACAATATAGAACAAGAGTCGGGGACTGAGCCAGTGGCCAGGCTCGCCCAACTTGTTATTAGTAAGCCCCAACTCAAACAAAGATATTTTTGATCAAAACAGATTTTAACGTTTAGATTCTTAAAATGATCAATAGTGGGTTTAAACCATTTGTGTTTTTTTGTACCCTCTCTCTTGCCTACAACCAAGAGCCTGATAATTGGCCTTGGAATCATGCCCAGAAAAAACACACTGGAATAATGGGAAAGGTGGACTCAAAGACGAAACTAGCTATGGTGGTTTTTTTCTGAAAATGAGGTGTACCAAAGGAATCAATGGGATCGGGAGGATGTACACAAAATCGACCGATTATGGGGAAAATTAGGAGATAGGATAAAAGTAGGATGTCAAACCTATAATGAAAAGGATAACATCAAGATTTCGGGTGACACCCAGATTAATGTCAGAAAGGTAGATAAGGAATTTACCCTTCTAAATACAACCATGTGCTTTAATTCACGGGAATGTTGGCACAATTTTACCTTAACTGAGCCCATCTTTATAATATGCCTAGGAAAGGAATCCCCAAGAACAGCTCTGACTTATAAGATCAAAATAACAATCATGCTAACCACTGTTCCTACCACCACCACAGTTACAACAACCCCATTAACACTTGATCTTAAATTAACTAAACCAGATCCAAAAATTTATACAATTGGACCATATGTAATCAGAAATACAGGTCAGCAACAAATGTTGTTTAACCCAGAATGGTCTCTGAAAAGAATAGAGTTACAAATACAAGTCAATGTTTCTGATGTTAAGCCATCCTGTTCCCCCTTCTTACGAACCTCTTATGAGGGATGGACAACTTGGTTAAGAAAAAGGGGAAATATTTATCGAAACAGAATAGTGAGAGATGTAACTGGAATGTTGGGAACAGGACTCGGAGTATTAAATTCCATAGACTCAGAGGTGATAATGAATAAACTAGCCGCCACCACGGCCGATCTATCAAAACTACAACAACCACTAAAATCTTCATTATTAGCATTAGGGGCACACCAATGGTTGATATCGAAGGTACTCCCCAGGTGGGAACAAATAAACATGGAAGATCATCAACTCATCACTAAGGCGTTAGGTGGTTTACAGGACGACGTCGCCCTGGCTCTAAGTTGCATCCAAGCCCAAATGTGGATGCAATCAATAGCTGCATCCATAATAAGAGAAGGAGAGGAAGGCATATTTCCTACAGAAATTCGAAAGATGGTTTGGGACAGTGCTACGGAGGTAGAAAGAAAACTCCAGTCATGGTGGAATATGGTGAACTTTACCTATGACCCCAACACACACACCATCACAGCTTTTGTGTTAACCATACATAATGCAGTAATAATTACCATACACCCCATTGTAGCCCTTGGAATTAACCATAATGGGGTGCTCCTATACCCTTTTGAACATAGAACATGGGCCAGAAAGATAGGCGACAAGTGGCAAACAGTAGATTTAGAATCTTGTATTATGCGAGAACAGCAGGGCTTCCTCTGTGAAAGCAATACTATAATGGCTCAGGATACTTGTTTAGATACAGATCAGAAAATATGTCATTTCGAGGCCCGACCAAATGCAAACTTGAAAACAGTAATTATATATGCAGGGAAGGGATGTGCGTGTTTGAGAACTAAGTGTAACACAATAACCATAGATGGGGAGGTAAAAGAGACTGCACAATATTCAAATTATTGTATTTGTAATTTTACTACTATCACAGGATGCGATTTTAGTTACTCAGCCCCAGTAGTGTCTCATCAATTCTTAAAATCCAATTTTACCCTATCACAGATAATAATTCCTACCCCCATAGGACTAAATATAAGCAGTATAAAAGAACTATTAAAACATGCAGATTTACAACGTATACTGGAAGAAACCAAAGAAAAGGGACATGAAACTCTTCTTATGATCCATCATGATGTAGAGGGGATCAAGAAAGTTTTAAAAAAGGTAGAACAGGATGGAAACCATAATTGGTGGGATACTCTCTTTGGCTGGTCACCCTCTGCAACAGGAATTCTTAACACTCTGGTACACCCCATTGTGATCTTATTGATCAGTTTAGGAATTTCCTTAATACTAACCATTATGTTATATTTGTGGGTTTGGAGAATGTTTAAAAGAGTAACACTTATGTATGATGCTTTATATCATTCGGGAAGGCTGCTTAAGTAAAAGAATTTACTTAATTTAATAGAAAAGGGGGGATTGATATGGAGAAATAATGTGAAATGGGGATAATGGACATGGATTGTGATTGTATGTGTCTGCTTAAGGAATGTGGGTATGGTGACTAGTCATGGGTGCGGTGACAACTACAGTTTTGAGGAGACGCCTGCCCCCCTTCCTCTAACAAAGGGGAGACGCCTGCCCTTCTTCCTCTAACAAAGGGGCTATTTAAAAGAGAATAAGAAAAGATGAGAGACATTCTAATGCTATCTAGAGGGAGGGAGTGCTAAGTCTCCTTGCTGGAAAGATTGGGTGGTCACAATCACCTGAAGATCGGGTGGTCACAAGGACATGAATCACCTGAAGAAGATCGGATGGTCACAAGAACATGAATCACCTACAAACCTGCAAGACCACCACATTCCAGGCAAAGGACTGATAAGCTAATTAACATACGAAGCCAGAGTAAGCGGGTTTAGGTAACGAATATGTATAGGCGTTAATTGAATATTCATTTGTTCATTGTATAAATGTGAGATGGTTCGTCACTTCGGGTATGCACGCTTGTGGAGGAGCGATCCCCCGTGCATCTGCGCGCAATAAACATACCTACTTTATAACTTTCGAGTTATAGAGTCAAATTCCGCACGTCAACACTGAAAAGGGAAAAGGTGTTTGGATTGGGAAAGTGGTTTGTGTGGATTGATAGTACTACACTTAATCAGTGTTGGCATGTAAATGATACTCAACCAACATATAAGACCTTTTTAAGCCTTCCCGAACCATGTGAAAACTTCCCATGGGGTTTAAATCTACCTCAGGTATGGACTGGTCCTGAAGAAGGCATTTGGCATTATATGCAAAACATGTATTGGTGTATTGATTAGACTAGGAGGGAGGAAAGAACAGGTAAAAGTTTTGTTAACAGAGGTAGTCAATGCTATTTAGAAATGGAGTGAAACATCCTAGATGGAATTGTGCCCAGGTTTTTAATTGTTCAACAACAGAAGTAGAGATTCAGAGACTGGGACCAATTGCATGAGCCTTGTACTTAGGCTGTTTATGCAGAAATTATACTACTAATATAAGAGATATCTGGACAAACACTGTTATGAAAAACGTTTCCACTAAATGTGATACTGATACCATACTGAGGGAAGGGGTTAAAGAAATTTTAGTCGATCTAATTGCTTAACGATTACCTAGATTGTTGTTGATAAATAATGCTTTGTTTTACTAACTATTGTGTAAATTAACTGAAGCAAGGAGTCAACAGTTCCTCCTGAAGGACAGTTCCTAATGAGAACTAGCTAAAACCAACTCTATAGTTTGGACAAAGACCAAGGATAACTGAGTCTGCATGAAGAGAGAAGGTAAAAAGTTCAGAGTGAGGGAGACTACCAAGCCTTCATCCCCACGACCTCCACGACCCCCACCAAGAGGCACCACACAAGCGCAGTTGGGAGGGACTTATGGAAATGACTTCTTGGAACTAATTTTAATATGAAGCAGTATGAAGCTGGGGCTAGGTTATGAATATGTATAGGCATATTTGGGAAACTTATGTATATGCAACATTTGATTATATAAATTGAGGCAAGTTGTTGCCCCAGGCACACACGGCTTTGGTGGGACTACCCCCCACCCCCACCCCACCCCTGCTTCCCAGTGCTGAATAAACATACCTACTTTACAATCTGATAAGATTGTGGAGTCTGATTCTGCATGTCAATACCCTCTATGGGACATACAGTATGGGTGAGTGATGATGGAACTCACTTGCCCTTGAAAGGGGAATTGAGAAGTCATACATTAGGAGTGTTAACTTTATGGCCCTTATGAAGAAAAAGATCTTTGGAACCTCAGTTCTGGGTGAAGTTAAAAAGAGACAATGTTAACCCATGGAGACATCCCTCAATGGGAACCCAAGTAGGGTGGATATTAGAATCTATATTCAGTCCACAAATTGCTTCTTACTGGAACCATATGTAGTTGCACAATTTGACCGGACAAGTAGAAGTTTTAGCAAATGCGACCGGTGCTGGATTACAAGATTTAAATACTCAACTCCAAGTGACTTCAAAAATGATCCTTCAGAACAGATTTGCCTTAGACTTATTGTTATTGTGAGAACATGGATTATGCAGATACTTAAACCTGAATGATAAAAAATGTTGTGTCCACATCCCTAATGTTACAGAATATTTGGACAATCAAATTAACAAGATAAAACAAGTGGCAAAATCTAGCAGAGATCTTAAAAAATCAATGGAAGAAAACTGGCTGAATAAAATACTCCATAGTTCTGGATTCTCTCTTACTGGATTGTTGGCAAACCTACCTCAGACTATAATTATAATAGTAATTTTCATTGTTATAATCTGTATTGCTTTGAGTTGTGTTAAAAGACTAATTGTGCAGTCAGCTCTAGAGATTCACATAATGATAGCTAAAAGGAATAAATAAATAAATCAAACGATTAAGGGAATGATTGATAAAATCAAATGTATTGTTAGAAGTTTGAATTTAGGATGATTGAAACAAATGAGTTGTTAATAGTTAATTCAAGATATAAGTAATTTTGTATATCCTGCTAAGCAGTTCATTAAGCACCAGCAAATCCTTTGTCCAAAAGAGTAACTTCAAAAGGAAGCACTCCCACAAAATAGATGAGCTGACTTGAAGTCCGCCATGAGGAATGAGCTCAGCAAAAACTAGGGGAAAGGTAATTCTGGCAGGGGGAGATCAAAACGGCTGACTCAGTGACCACCAACTCAAGAAATCCCCCAGACCCAAAAAGAAGTTGAGACTGAGCACGAGGACTAATTAACATGAGAAGCGAGAGAATTATTTGACAAATAGGAAACTGAGTACTAAGTAATGAAGGAGTTGCGTATCTTGTAACCAATGAAGGCTGATGTCTTTGTATGCTAAACTGTATAATTAGTGTAAAGTTTTGACAATTGGGGAGCTAGGCATTTGTGGGTTACCACCTAGCTCCCTACTTTGTGCAAACTAGAATCAAGGAATAGAAATACATCCACTTGGTGTGTGAATTGGCACTGCCCACCAGGCAATGAGATCCTGTACTGGACAACAATGCTGTGCATTTATATGTACACCAAAAAAAATCTTCCCTGTGTAAAGGAAAATAGATGTCTTCAGCAAGATAATTTTTTTCCTTACAAATATAATAGAAAATTATTTCTGAGTTATATCAATGTATATTTATTTCCTATTTGAATGTGTTACCTATAGGGGCTTTATGCACAAAATTAAAGCACTTAAGAACCATCATTTTATTATCACTTTTTATGTCATGAAATTGTTCTCTCTTGCTGATTTAATGTTATGTGATTAAAATGTTGGGGGTTTTGTGTGTGGTGTGGTGGGTTTGTTGTTTTTTTTTTAAAAAATTCTTCTAACAGTTGCATTTTTAAGAAGGAAGTGAAGGCTAGTAATGTTTTCTTGCTTAAGCTGATAACGTGAATAGTTATCTATTTCATTTAATTTTAGAGAAGCCCTCAGTAGCTTTTCTTTGCTGCAAAACACTGAAGGACTTGTAAATATTACATGGTTCTTGCTCCCTCTTGAAAGCAAGTGCAGACCACTTCAGGATACAAGATGGATGTGATGTTATTTTAAAGACCTTGATCTACTTAGTGCACTGGATTTGTCTGGTATTTGTAAGAGGCCAGTGCTTAGGTGGAAAAGTGCTTATTATCAGTCTAAGAAAACTGCTCAGTAGCAAAGGAGTAAAGTGTGCAAATAAGAAGCAGTTAGCATATACTATGAATTCTGAGGTTTTAGCTGAGTTGATTCTATTATATTCCATTATGCATCTGCTCTGCTTAAGATAAAAATAACAATTTAGTAAAGATTCTAGTACTTATAAACAGTTTATGCTGAAGTTGTCAAATTGTCTGAGAAAACCAACTGTCATTTTTTTTTCTTCATTTTAATCAGGTTCTTAAACCACTGGATGTGAAAACCAGATTCTGCAATGCTGACGTGAGAGCTGCGTGTATTTGGTTTGTTTTGGTGTGCTGGGTTTTTATTACCTCACATTAGGTGGTTAGATTGAATTCAAAGAGCTTCTAAAGTACATAGTTTCTTAGAAATATGATCTGTTCTAAAGGGAAAAAATTAGTAGATTTATATCAGTTTAAAAATATATTTTTGATGAAGAGGAAAACAGATGGTATCTAAGGCAGACACATCAGGACTTTATTGTAATTCACTGTAAATTTATGCATAGTTTCTGCATTCCTGTGAACTCAAATACTTGCAGTTATTGCCTGTTGTCCTGGTTTTGGATCTGATAGAGTTAATTTTCTTCCTAGTAGCTGGTGCAGTGCTGTGTTTTGGATTTGGTGTGAGAAAAACATTGATAGGACACTGATGTTTTTAGTTGTTGCTGGGTAACATTTATACTAAGTCAAGGACTTTTCAGTTCCTTGGGCCCTGCCAGCGAGAGGGCTGGAGGGGCACTGGAAATTGGGAGGGGACACAGCCAGGACAGATGACCCAATCTAGCCAAAGAGATATTCCATACCATATGACGTCATGCTTGGTATATATACTGGGGGAAGAAGAAGGAAGTTGGGGACATCTGGCATTATGGCGGTTGTCTTCCAAAGTAACCGTAACATGTGATGGAGCCCTGCTTTCCTGGGAATGGCTGAACACCTGCCTGCCCATGGGAAGTAGTGAATGAATTCCTTGCTTTGCTTTGCTTGCGTGCATGGCTTTTGGTTTACCTATTAAATTGTTCTTATCTCAACCCTGGAGTTTTACATTCTCTTCCGATTCTCCTCCCCATCCCTCCGGGTGAGGGGGAGTGAGCAAGTGGCTGTTTAGTAGTTGGTTGCTGGCTGGGCTGGCTGGAGTTAAACCACGATGATAACACACTGGTGTTTTTGTTGTTCCCAAGTAGTGTTTATACTACGTCATGGACTTTTCAGTTTCTCAGGCCCTGCCAGCAAGAAGGCTGGAGGGGCACAAGAATTTGGGAGGGGACACAGCCAGTATAGCAACCCTAACTGGCCAAGGGGGTATTCCATTCCATATGATGTCACGCAGAGTATATAAGCTGGGGAGGGGAGTTGTCAGGGAAGGGTTATTGCTGCTCGGGGACTGGCTGGGCATCAGTCAGTGGGTGGTAAGCAATTGTATTGTGCATCTCTTGTTGTTTTTTTTAATTTGGTTCCCTCCCCCCCCCCGCCCCTTGAGTTTTATTTCTGTTTCTGTCATCTCCCTTTTCATTATTATTATTATTATATTTTACTTTTTTCCAGTTATTAAACTGTTCTTATCTCAATCCAAAGGTTTTGCTTTTTTCTGATTCTCTCACCTGTCCCACCAGGGAGGGGTGGAGTGAGCGAGTGGTTCTGTGGTACTGTGTTGCTGGCTGGGGTTAAACCATGACACTTGTATATTCAGTAATTTTTCTACCCTGAGGTTTTAGAGCTGCAAAGTGACTTTACTGGTCTGCAATTCCACAGAAGCAATGAGGGAAAACCACCTCTAGTTTCATGTTTTTTTCAGCTTGTGAAGTTAAACAGTCTGTAGCTTTCATTCTTGTACTTGAATTGGTCCTTATATACCATCCTCAGACATTAGCTTCATTTAACAGATATGTCTTATAGGATGTTTTGAAGATAGAGCACCAGTTAAATTGTTGGATGCATATGATATTGGTAACCATTGGCATGATGCAGCTGAGTGAGACAGGAGGCTGATTTTTGCTTTTTATCCAGTACATCAGTGTTTCATAATAATAATAAAATGTATCTGAACTATTATACTTAAGTTCAAGAAAAACACACACACATTATTTTTTTTGTACAGTTTGATTTACTAGTAATTCAGCATTGTATGTAATTAATGTGCAGTGCAATTCCTTACCATTTGTTATATTATTTTTTTAAAATAATTTGGATTAAAAATTGAGTTGCAATTGAGTTGGTGAAAGTCTTAGTAAGTGGTGATCTGAAGTGTTACAAATAAGCAATAGCTAGAACATAGCAAAATTATCCCACATCCATTGTTTGGCAAGATATCTGTTGACAAACACTTTTGCTCCTATTGTTACTGGGATTAAGGGTTCTTTTCTTGCATTAATTAATTTGATTTGCAAGCATGGACTAAAACCTTGACTTTTTTAACAATAGGACTGTTTACTCTTTTTAATAATACTAATCACATTTTCATGAACTTGCACTTTTGTTTTTTCAGATAGATGAAGTATTTCTGGAAACTCAGATTCAGAATATCACTACCTCTTCAATGTTTATGGAGGAATTTTCTTTAGAGCCATCTGTTATGTATAGTGTTGCAGAACTGAACACAATTGACACAGCAGGGGAAAGGTATGTTCATATTCAGGATATTTGACTTTGAAACTCTTGGTATTATGATTTTATGAGATAAAAGCATTGCAGTTAGTGAGTGGTCTGTAACTGTAGTTTTGTACTTCTTTGCTTGATTAAAAAGATCAAATTCCTGTTATGTATTCAGCTGGAAAAGTTGTTACAGTTTTCTTTTTATAGAAACTATTCTTAAAACTTTATAATTCTACCTAGTAGAGAAATCCCCAACTTAATCCTCAAATAATCAATAACATGGATTTATTGAAAACATACTATTTCAGTGTTTCCTATATAAAATTTAGCCCACACCTGGTTCTGACTTGACCTGTTTATACATATTTAACCTTACAGGACCCATCTGACTTGTCCTTGCTTCCTTCTAGTAGACTGGTATCTGTTTTCAATTGTTCTAATTAATGTCTAGCAAGTCAGCAGTCAAGGTGAATTGGTGGAATGCCTTTATAAGATATTAGAATACAAAAATTTGTCACTCTGAAATAAATTAAATGTCATTTAGTGTCAGTTAGTAAAACAACAAATATCAGAATTGTCTACTGTGTTCAGTAAACTGTTGTGGATACAAAAGCTTGTCGTATCTGGGTGGAGGTTAATTTGTTTCTGTGCTTTGCAGTTGCTTGGGTTTTTGGAGGAGGTATAGTTTGAGTGCTTCTGTAGTGAGGGCTGAAGTGAAAATTCTGGTTTTGTCTGTCGAAGGGTTCAGCTGCAGCATTGTGGAGCATTGTTCTTAGAAAG
>NC_051209.1:24453209-24523481 GCF_015220075.1 Falco rusticolus | reverse complement strand
TATTGATGGCCGGGTGAGTGAGTGGTCCTCTCACGATCAACGCACACCGCCAAATCAGATCAATATAAACTTATTCATACATTCATTCAATTATTCGCATAATCATAAGATTTCCCATAATCATTAACATATCCTCCCATATCCGATTCTGCGCAGTAGAGGAGTAGAGCTAGAAAGGTCAGAAATGGGTCTGGGGTACGATTGGGTAGGTGGTATATGAGTCGTGGTCGCAATCTCCCCTGCCGGAATTACCTTTTACTAAAGTTCACGGTTTCTTGGCAGGCAACTACAAGCTGTTCCAGTCGACTCTTCCAATTCCATTAATCTCATATTCTGACATCTCAATACACTTTCTATATACAGAAGACTGGTCAGATACAAAGAAACCTTTCAAACCCTAATTATTACTTAAGTTTCAACAATGATTAGCCCATTCTTCTGGCCTAGTACAAGATGTACAGAGGGTCTCTAACAGCTTTACTAACAAATAAGTTTCCTCAAAATATATTTTTATCCTTCTATATTTCTATTCTATAAAATAACTCTATAAAATCAAATAATCAAAGTCAATCAATCTTAACTTTTTAACAAATCGATAACATTTCCCCCCTTTGAAAGTGTTGAAAATCATTATTTCAATACTTTCACATTATTTACATGTCATTTGTTTCAACATATTTTGGTGGTGGGCTATATCTTGGTGGACTAGTAGGTACTTCTCTCATAATCATACGATTGACTGCAATCCTATTGATAAACTGCTTCTTCAAACATACATATACTAACATGATCATCAAAAAGACAACCAATAACAACAACAAAGTTTTGATTATGGATTGTATCCAAGAGCTCAAGTTCCATCCTAATTTATTAAAAAATTTTCCAAGCCAATCTTCTGACATATCCTTTTGAATTGTTTCAGTTTCTCTTTCAATTTTTCCCAATAGGTCTAGATCATGTTCCACATCCTGAGTGACATTTGGAATGTGGATACAACAGTGGTCCAGTTTATCCTTGAGATATCCACATATTCCATGTTCTTTAAGTAGGAGCATATCTAGTGCCATTCTATTTTGTAAAGTCATTCTGGAGGTCGCCTGTAATTGTATGTTCAATTCCTTAAACCCCTTTTTAGTAACATTTGCTAATTTTTCCACTTGACCAGTTAACTTATAAAGCCATGCTCTGTTCCTGTATGATGCTATAGGATTTAAAAGTGATTCAAGTGCCCAGCCAATTTTCACTCCTGTAGATGGTTCATTCCAATTATCATCATTTGTCTCAGATCTCTTTATTCGTTTCAGTTCTAAATTTTCTAGGGATCCTCTAAATGGTGATCTCTTCCAAATCAGACACAATGTTGGCATACCTAAAGTAATTTGTTTCACTTTACCATCTAATGGTAGATGAGTTGTCCAGGTTCCATCACTCAATGCCCAAATTAAATGTCCAGGACTTTGAATAGTAGCTTTTCTGCAACTAAACAAAGTTCCTCTTCTGACTGTAAAAGTACTGGTTAAATTGAGAGTATTGTTAAGACCTCGACAAAAACAACCATATTTCAAAGCAGCAGCCAAAGGAAGAATTCTTTGGATTACTAAGTCTGCATTACTACAATCATACGCTTTTTCACATTTCCACCATGGCACTATTTTATTTTCCTTCTCTCCTAATGAAGTTGATCTGTCATTGACCCAGGGTAATACTGAAAACACTTTTCCCTCCCATGTAAAACACCAAGGAGTTTTTGCCATATACTGAAAATGGGAATATAAGGTCATAGACCAAACTGAATCCCAAACTATTTCCTTTTCCTGTAGGGTTCAATTCTTTTTCTCACATTTTGTCTCTGTTATCCATACACTGGTGTTTGTTGTAGCCATTTTAGGGTAATAACACCATCCCTTGTTCCCTAAATCTCCATCTAATTCCAGTTTAGCTACAAATCGTCCTTTACATTCCCACATGGTTGAATACTGGTGATTCTTCTCCAACTTTAACCTTTTGCAATTCCCAAGTTTTCCTAGGTTCTTGTTTACAATCCATCGTCTCATTTCCAAATTCTAATTTGGTCAAATTCATGGTTAAGATTCCCCATGGAATAGATTCACCTACTGCCCTCGGTATTGGTAAACAAGCAGTGATCTGCATGACGTTTTGTAAATTGGCAAATTCTTTAATCAATCCTAGCATCAAATTTTCCTCAGCCATCTGTTTGGGAATGTCAATCACTTGTTCTGTTTCTATTTGTCTTTTGTTCCTGTCCACCAAGCCGGCCCATGATCCCACCAACACTACCAACCAAAATAAAATCCAATATAAAAATTAGACATGTTTCAAAGTCAATTTTTAAGTCTCTGGGTCACGATTGACAATCTTCCACGGAGTAGGTGCTTTCTTCACTTGAGTATAATGGATCCAAGCCTCCGACTCTGCTATTTTGATAGCTGTAAAAGTGGTTAACAGTACTTGGAAAGGTCCTTTCCAACGTTCCTGCAAAGGTTCAGAGGTCCAGGTCTTCACATAGACATAGTCTCCTGGTTGGAAATCATACACTGAATTTTCCTGGAATAAAAGTCTATTCCAAATTACTACACTCCAAATTGCAGCCAAAGTTTTCCTTAAAAAAAAGCAAACAGTTATACACATCTTGTTTTCCTTTTACATGTATGTTTAGATTTGGTTCTGGAGACTCATATATTTTTCCATACAGTAATTCATAAAAACTGACTGAGGTTCCACTCTTTGGCTGTACCCTGATTCATAATAATGCCAATGAAAGTGCCTGAGGCCACTTTAAACTGGTTTCTTGACAAATTTTACTTATTTGTCGTTTCAAAGTTCGATTCATCCTTTCCACTGTCCCACTAGATTGTGGTCTCCAAGAGGCATGTAAATCCCAATTAATACCTAATACTTTGCTAACACTTTGGACTACTTCAGCAACAAAGTGTGGATCTCTGTCAGAAGAAATTCCAATAGGAACTCCAAATCTCGGAATTATTTCTTGTAATAACCACTTCACCACTTCTTTTGCTTGTGCAGTGCGACAGGGAAGGGCTTCTGGCCATCCTGTAAAAGTATCTGTCGCGACGGAGGGAAGACGCAGTCACTCAATATGAGTGATCAGCAGACTTCGTTTATTCTACCTTACAGTCACCTTTTATGCCTTCTTATAATTAGCTCATACATATTACAAAAGTTAAGCTCATTATTGGTTAGTTGCCTAAATACCAAGCCCGCCCCTAGTTTCTCTTCTGTAGTTATCTGTTCCCACCTGCAACATTCTTTTCCCACCGAAATCTTCCTGTTACTGTGTAACAAGGACAGCCAAAAGACAGGTGTATTTTGCTTTACTTCAGATAAGCTGAGAGCGATGTGCATTTTTGTCCAGCCAGCTGGACTATGTCTGTGTGACCCTTTTCAGCTAGCCAGTTATCCACAAGTATCAACCCCTACCAGAATGTACCGGTACCCATTTTGTCTGGGTAATTCTGAAAAATCTACTTGCCAATAATCTCCAGGTTCTGTACCAGATTTGTCTACCCATTTGAACCTTTTTCTTAATCATTGGATTATTTTTCAAACATACTTCACACTTTGCAGTTACTATTTTAGCTATTCCCAACATCTTAACTGATACCACTTGTTTTCGTAAGGATGTTACTAAGGCTTCTGCCCCCCATTGACATTCTTGGTGCTTTGTTTGAATTATCTCTCTCATTAAAAGAGGTGGAATTACTACCTGTCCATTAGGAGTTATCCACCATCCAGCTAAGTTTTTCTTAGCATTTAATAACTGACCTAATTTGTCATCTTCCTCTGAATATCTCGGTTTTTCCCTAAGAAGGGTTACTGTTTTAGAAGGAATTATTGCCATTTGCAATGCTTGTTTCTTTGCTACCTTTTTTGCTGTTTTATCAGCTAAATTATTTCCAGCTATTATTTTTGTATTCCCAATCTGATGTGCTTTACAGTGCATGATTGCTACTTGATCCTTGAGAGGACAATAACCCCCTCTCTTTCCACAAAGCTCCATGGACATGCACTACCCCAAAAGCATATTTTGAATCAGTCCAAATATTTACTTTCTTGTCTTTGCTTAGCTCTAAGGCCCGGATTAAAGCAATAAGTTACGCCTTTTGTGCTGATGTGGTACTAGCCAATGCTCCTGCTTCTATAACTCTGGTGTCTGTTGTTACCGCATATCCGGCATATCAGACTCCTTGTTCCATAAAGCTGCTTCCATCAGTATACAGTTCCCAATCTGGTCGATCCAATGGCACATCCTTCAGATCTTCACGACTGGAATAAACATACTCGATTGTAGCCAAGCAATCATGTTCCAGTCGTCCTTCTTCCTGTATGGAACTTAAAAACACTGCAGGATTTACCAGGTTAGTTGTCTTTAGAATCACATCATCTTGCTCAGTCAATACCACCTGGTATTTCATCATTCGGCTGGGAGACAGCCAGTGTCCCCCCTTCTGTTCTAGGACAGTTATCACCATGTGTGGAACATAGACTGTTATTGTTCTTCCCAAAGTCAATTTCCGAGCTTCTTGTATGAGCATCACTGTTGCGGCCACTGCTCGAAGGCAGTTTGGCCACCCTTTACTCACTGTGTCCAGTTGTTTAGAGAAATATCTGACTGGTCGTTTCCAGCTTCCTATCCTCTGGGTTAGCACTCCCAGTGCCAGGTGTTACCTTTCATGAACAAACAACTGGAAATCTTTAGTTAAATCCGGCAGTCCCAAAGCAGGTGCAGACATTAAGGCACGTTTCAACTCTACAAAAGCCTTTTGTTGTTATGGGCCCCATACAAAGGGAGAATTCTTTTGGGCCTTGTACAGCGGTTTAGCTATTAGCCCATAGTTCATGATCCAAAGGCGACACCACCTAGTCATTCCCAAAAATGCTCTGAGTTCATGAATATTTCTCGGTTCAGGTATACCACAAACAGCTTCTTTGCGATCTTTTCCTAATTGCCGTTGTCCTTTTGAAATCTCAAAGCCCAGATATATCACAGCCTGGCAGGCTATCTGGGCTTTCTTCCTGGACACTTTATATCCATTTAGTCCCAGGAAATTCAAGAGGTCAATAGTCACCTGTATACAGGTAAGTCTTTCTTCTGTAGCTATCAGTATGTCATCCACATATTGTAGGAATAAATGCCCAGGTCTTGATTTATCCTGTTTCCAGATTTCAAGTTCCTTAGCTAATTGATTTCTAAAAATAGTTGGACTGTTTTTAAATCCTTGGGGTAATCTAGTCCATGTCAACTGCATCTTTCGCCCGGTTTGAGGATTTTCCCATTCAAAAGCAAACAGTTTTCTGCTTTCCTTTTCCAAAGGTATACAAAAGAAAGCATCTTTTAGATCAAGCACTGTAAACCATTGATAAGTGTCCCTTAATGCTGTTAACAGTGTATAAGGGTTTGCTACTACAGGATAAATGTCCTTAACCATTTGATTTACTGCTCTCAAATCTTATACCAGCCTGTATTCACCCGGTGGTTTTCTGACTTGTAAAATAAGAGTATTATACTCAGATTCACATTCCTCTAAAATTTTATACTCCAAAAATTTATCAATCAGTTTCTTTAATTCCTGTCTCACTTCTGATTTGATTGTATATTGTTTAATTCTCACTGTTCCTGCGCCTTCCTTTAAATCTATTTTAACAGGTTCTGCTAGTTTTGATTTACGAGGAATATCTGTTTCCCATACAGTAGGGATCACTGCCAAATCCACCTCCGGTGGAATTTCTTGTTCCTTTACCTTTTCTTATATCATCAGGATTTCTCCCGTTTTTGACTCAGGTATTTTCAAGAAAAGTTCTCCTTCATCAAAAACAGTTTTTGCATTTAATTTAGACAACAAGTCTCTTCCTAATAAGAGTATTGGACATTCTGGTACATACAAAAATTCATGTGTAATTATCTTATTTCCAAATTTCAAATCTAGGGGCTGTAGAAATGGCCTGTTTTCTTCTTTCCCTGTTGCCCCTATTATATTGGCTGTTTTTGTTCCAATTTTTCCTTTACAGGTATTTAATAAAAAAATGTCACTCCTGTATCCACTCCCGATCTCACAATTTGAACATCTTTTTTTCCACTTTCTTATTATCAGAAGTTATAGCCATTACCAAATTATCTCTAATAGTTTGCTTACATTCCTCCTGCCAGTCTTTTCTTTGTCTCAAATAAAAGAACAAATCCACATATGGCATTTCACTCCATTTCCCTTCCCTTTTACAATACAACATTAACTGCAAAATAGTTTTATAATTCAGTGTCCCATTCGTGGGCCACTTTTCCTGATTTTCCAATATATATAGCGGCCACCAATTATTACAATACTCAATCATCTGGCTCTTTGGCAAATCCTCATATAAATCTCCCCAATGTGCCAATAAACATCCCAACAAAGAATTTTTCGGGATTTTATCATTTACAACAAGATTACCCATGCTTTTACTTTTAAACAACCGAGTTAACTTAGATGCCATGGTATAATTACTCACAGTACAATACACAATTATTCAACTCTGTCACTCCGATCCACGGATCCACACTCCACACTCACTTTCGTGCTCAATTGCACGTCTCACCCTTACAGCCACACTCACGCTTTCCCACAGTTACTTTAAACAAACATATAACACAATATTATACCTCTTAATTTTCTTCTTAATACACAAACACAAAACAACAAAAACAAAAACTTCTTCTAACTTCTTGTTAGAGGCACTACCTTAGAGAACACTATAGCATATAGTTTCTCTTGTTTCCACTTGTGTCCAACCCTGCAATAGCTTTCGCTTATGTCTTACGGGCAGACGCCTAGGCTTCCACTTCCACAAGGATCCTTTTAGTCCAACCCTGCGCAGCTTTCACCGCGTCTGACAGGCAGACTTACTCAGTGAGACTCAAACTCACTGGTGGGTCTCCAACCCACTCCTTACCATACACTTATTATAGTGGGACTAACCCACTTTCTCTAGTGCACTTACTTACTTTAGTGGGACTCCCACCCACTTACTACAATTAAAAAAAGAAGTCTTACCAAATATCCAGGGAATGTCGCGAAGAGCCTTACGGATCGGGGATCGATGGGTAACCCCGAGAAATCCTCGGTGCCGGCTGGAACCGATCAGGTCCCCGACTCCTCCGATCTCCTTCAGCGATATCCCACCTGGGTCGCCAAAACTGTTACCGAAATCTCGGAATGAAGAACTTATCGACACCAATGTGATGTAGAGTGAGAGGACTCACTCACGCACCCGGCCGTCAATAAAGAAGTGTCTGCTTATCTACATCACATTGGTGTCGATAAGTTCTTCATTCCGAGATTTCGGTAACAGTTAAGACAGCCTTAATATTTATAGAAGGATTTCCAAGGCAACTTCTTAATATTTACAGAAAGGACCGTAAGAAATGGCAATGTAAATCACACACCAGAATGGACCTATTAAAGGATAATGAAAATAGTGGTGTGAGATAAGTTAGCTAGGATGCTACCAGGGATTAGTGTCAGTTTTTAAAATAGACATTTGAAACACAGCTGAGAAGCACTTTTTTTTTTTTTCCTTTTGTCTCCTCTCTATATAGAGTGTCTTGTTTTCTTGTCAGGGAAGGATGCAGAAGGTTGTAATAGGAGGGAAAGAGTATATATTCTTTCTCCTCCAGAAGAGGTGCAAAGCATCAACTTGAGTCCAACTTCAGGCAGTATCATTAACACAGGACAAGCATCTCCTTGCCAGTGATCCTGCAGCTGGAGCATACTCTGAATGGACTGTGTCAGACATCTATGGACTTGCCCATTACTCACTGGAAAATAACTGTTACCCCAAGTCTGGATCAGCAATTGCTCCTTTCCTTTATCTGTCTCTGCAAGGCCAATTCTAGAACTCTGGAAGAAGATCAGTAGATGCTGCACCTTATAGAGCAGACCTCCTGTGGTAATTCTACAGATGAGGGGACAGATCCCCACCACACCAAGGAAGTACTGAGCCTCAATTGGCCCCAGCTCCCCACTAGGTGTATGGCCAGTGTTTCTCAAGGTTGGACTGAGGAAATGAATAAACCTCACTGAAGTGTAGAAAGATCTCTGATCTGATTGTATGAAGGACAGATATTCAGAACAGCCTGGGTTATGACAGCAGGGCTCCTGTTGCAAGCCTATAAGCAATATCTTTACTGAGGGAAGAAGTTAGCCTTTCTCATGTCCCCAGAGCACTGGGGAACTCTCCAAGGCAGCAACTGGTTCTGAGCTGCACTTAGTTCAGATAGTGGCACAGATCACGGTGTAAGGAAAAAGTCATTGGTATCTTCTTGAACACAAATGTGCTGAGAGCCACCCACTTCATAGTTTCAGCTCTCCTCCTTCCTAGATGACAGTCACAGCAACCAACTCCCAAGCTACAAAGGATTTGCAGTTTTCTCTTGGTTGCTAAGCAGTAATTATGTAGGCATTTGACCTCCACAAAATCTTGGGGATTGTCACGGTTTAACCCCAGCGTAGAGCCTCAGCTACGAGCCACAGTCTCTCCAGGGATATACCTGCTGCGGCACAGACTCATCCACAGCCACAGTCACTTCGAGGTGCACCTGTTCCAACATGGCCTTATCCATGGGCCATCACCATAGACCTGCTCCAGCGTGGCCTTAACCAAAGGCCCAGTCCCTTGAGAAGTAAATCAGCTCCAGCATGGCCTTATCCCTGGCTGCCTCCAGGCCTGTACCTGCTCTGTCATGGGCTTATCCATGGCCACATGCTTTGAGGTGCTCCAGCATGACCTCATGCACAGCCACTGATGCTTCAAGGTGTACCTGCTGCAGCATGGACTTGTCCTTGGGCCACAATTACTTCAGAGGCATACCTGCTGCAGCACAGACATAACCATAGCCACAGACATTCCAAGATATACCTTCTCAGGCATGGACTTATTCACAGCCACAGGGGCTTTGGGGTGGCCTGCTCCCACGTGGACTCATCCATAGGTCACACAGTCCCTTTGACTCGAGTTCACACTGGAGTTCCAGCCTGTCCAGTACAGCAGCACAGAAACGGCAGCCATGCCCTGGCCAACTGCCAGCCCAGGCGCATCACCATTGCTGTTATCAAAATGTTCCTGGGCACAGCACAGTGAGATAAGCAGTGCAGCAAGCAGAGAAAGCAGGAAGCAGCCACTAACGAGCACTAGACACTAATGTACAGTAAGGTAAGCAAGCCCCATGGTAAGCACAGAAACATGCCCCTTAATAGCTAAACAGCAATTACAGCTATTAATTTGAACTAGCACATACCAATCAAATCTGTTGTTATCTTGAACCCTTCAAGCCCCACGTTGGGCACCATAAACGACTGTTATGGTTTAACCCCAGCCAGCAACCAAGAACCACGCAGCCGCTCGCTCACTCCCCCTCACCCAGAGGGATGGGGAGGAGAATCGGAAAGGAATGTAAAAATCAAGGTTTGAGATAAGAACAATTTATTAAGTGAAGCAAAAGCCGCACATGCAAGCAAAGCAAAGCAAGGAATTCATTCACTTTCCATGGCCAGGCAGGTTTTGGCCATGCCCAGGAAAGCAGGGCTCCATCATGTATAACAGTTACTCGGGAAGAGAAAGCCATGCCAAATGCCCCCCCCCCCCCCCCCCCCCCCCCCCCCCCCCCCTTCCCTCTTCTTCCTCCAGTTTATATACTCAGCATGATGTCATATGGCATGGAATACCTCTTTTGCTAGTTTGGATCACCTGTCCTGGCTGTGTCCCCTCCCAATTTCCTAATTTCCTGTGCCCCTCCAGCCCTCTCTCTGGCAGGGCCCAAGAAACTGAAAAGTCCTTGACTTAGTATAAACATAATCTAGCAACAACAGTGTCCTATCAACATTGTTCTCACATCAGAGCCAAAACACAGCACTGTACTGGCTACTAAGAAGAAAATTAACTCTATCCCAGCTGAAACCAGGACGTTAATTCAGCTGCATGAGAGTGATCACGCTTTCTGTGTTTGTACAGTCTGGGCACATGCTCAGCATCCAAAAGAACAGATACCCTTATCCGAGACAGCACAGAAACCATCCACTACTTATTATGAGCTCCTTGCTCACAAATTTTTCATCAACAAAATCTGTCTCCCTCTGGTGCTGTGCACTCTAACAGGCTGGTTTTGCAAGAGGCAGCAGCAGGGGCCTTTGCACAGTGCCCTGCTTTGACTAAGTCTCCCTCTTTGTGGTGCCTCAAAAGATCAAGCCCTCACATCCTCAAGCGCTGATGCTTTGACACACTACAGGAAAGCAAGAGCCAGCACCCACTCGACCTATTTCGCAGGTGCTTTGAAGTGCAAGTACTTTGGATGACTAAAGAGATACCAGTTTTATTTTCTATGTTGTCAGGAGTATGAAAGTTTGGCTTAACAAATTCTCACACACTGGATCCCAATTTTCCTCATTTTTGCCTCATATAATAACAACAAAGCCAGACAGTATATACCCACCACATTGTACACCTGCAGGTAAGGACTGTTTATCTGTATAAATTTGACAATTTCATCCAAAAAAAAAATTAGTCTGTAATAGGTATTTTTTACTGACAGCTGTCATTAAAAGTTATTAAAAACATTGAGAAAAAGCACTGAGTGCTCCTGTGATCTTTCAATTTGAAAGACTTTCAGAGAGTTTAGGGCTCTTATGTGATGAGCACTGGGCCATGCCGCCTTTGGCGAATGTGTTATATTAATGCTGGAACTGATGCAGTAAACAAAAGTGGGTTGCCCAAACACAGTAGCAATTGCACAGTTTGCTTCACCCCTGTGACTAACTAAAGCCCTGATGATGAGAGCACTTCAGTGAGGCACTGGGAATTTGGCAGTCTGGTTGGTTCTTACTGAAAGGTTCAGGGAAGAGGTGCAACCTGATGAGAACCTGAGATCTTTAGACTTCAAAGAAGAAAAAGGCTCATCTGAGTGTAGGGGATGAGGAAAAGGAAAGACGAGTTGGAAACTATAAGATGGAAACGGAGCAAGGAGGCAAATATAAAAGCGAGAGAAAGGAAAACAGGGATGGAAGCAGAGGCATGGGAAAAGAAGCGGGCAGCCAAGCCTTGAATAAATTTGTCCATGCTTCCTAGACAAGTCTGGCTCAGTCTGTTCCTTAAAAGCACCATCCTGACATCTTTGATGTGAATCTGAAGCACAGAGCACCAGAAAGAAGTTTTGAGCAGTTAAAAGTGAGATGAAGGGAGGACACACTAAGCTATTCATCAGAAGCTGTTCATGGCAACATGTAGATCAATGTGTTTTAAGCACAGCAATGCCCTCCATATGGCTCCTTCTTCTGTCTTCTGAAAAATACCAAGTCAGTGTCGTACCAAAGAAATTAGGAGATCATCTTTTTCACTATTAGCTATTTAACTGATGACTAGCTAACAAAACACAAAATTGTTTCTAAATCCAAGTAGACAGGTACATTCTGGTGTAATGAGTAGACCTACAGTATTCATATTCTGGAGTCTGGATCCCAGAACCTGGGTATTCAGAAAAGATTTTAGGTCCAGCCAATTGCAAAATAGGGTCATCCATCAAAGTTCAGACACGTGTCTCTTTCAAATCTGAAATTCTCCAAATTCGAATTTGGTTGCATTTTTAAATCAGAGAGCAATAGCATGCCTCTCTTCAGTTGTAATAGTGAGACAGAAATGTTTGGACTTTAAGCAGATCTGGTCAGTAAAACAGCGATCAAATTTCTGAATAGCATTCTCTGCTTGGTAATCTATTTTAGCCAGCTTTAAGCTGCCTAAGAATAAGAGTCCGTCAATTTTAGCTACAATTAAGGCTTAAAAAACAGTCCTGCTGCTGCCAACTAATGAAACAGGATATGCCAACAAGAAGGAATTTCATTTGCAACAGTCTGAGCCAGCTCCAAGCTCACAAGGGGCTGTGTGCAAAGAAGAAATAGGTTGTGCTATCACCTCTTCTTCCGTCTAGAGGATAGGGTGAAGGGGAAAAGTGAATACTGAGTGCTCCCCAGCAATCACTGTAGTTTGTCACATTTCAGATTAACCCTGCAATCAGTGATAAAAAAAAGCAAGGATGAGGTGAAAGTATGATTACTGCCTAGTTTACAGCATACAGGACATGCAAGGGAGAAGGGAAAATGCATCCTGTTGGGGGAAAGACTGTTTCTTATAACAAACATTGCAGCTAGATCTTCCTCAAACTCACCTAAAGTATTGTACCATGTAATTTTGGTCATGAAAGAAAGAGAAAACCACCTACAACATTTTTTGTCACCTATTTTCTACTTTAAATAGACCTGCTCACTTTATGTGATTTGAAATGTAGTAATGTTATTATCAAGGTATGAGGCATCCTGGCCTTTAACCTAAGTGTTATATTTGCACTGTCCCCACAATGTCTGGTATCATAATACAAAATTCAGTACACAGAAATTCAAGAAACATTTGAAGTTAGATATTTTAAGTATCTTCTCTTAATCCACCTCTTTATAAGAGGAATCTATGTCTCAAAATCCAGTCTCCAAATTTCAGGTATGTGCTATTCAAAACAAAGCAGAAAGGAGTTATATGCTTCCTCACCTTTAAATTGACGAGCAATGTTATAGAAGCAATTGTCCAAACTAGCCAGGTGCAACAAGGTCTTTTACCATCACATACCAACACATTCTTCACACCAGTCCCTCTGCTGCCTTCTCCTAGTCTCTCCTCATCCAGGGTATGTATTTTCTCTCCACTTCTTCCTCCTCTCTGTTCCTTGGCTGCTCTCTCTTCATTGGCTGCCCAACCACTTAACAGAACTAGCCACAACTGCACCTTGTCTACATCAGCCAACCCACTGCCCCTGAAGCCAGCCCACAGCTGTATATTATCAATGTTAATTAACCCAGCTTCATTCCTCTACAGTGATGGAGGATGGAGCCAAGTGGAGATCCCACAGCCATGCTCTGTAGTGCTCCCTGCAGGAACGGGAACTTGATGGCACCACACAGCTGATAAGCTGCATACTAGTTGTTACATGAAGAATCCATGAGATGTCTGTGGCTGAACCAACCATTGTGGTGAAATTACTTTCCTCAGATGAAATAATCTCATTGTAATACTAATACACACCTCCATCTCAAAGTTACCTGCCTCCAAGGTACTACTATACCTCACTGGGCACACAATACCAATCAGTAACAACAATATGTATGACTAGAGTCACTCAAGCTCCACCTAAATGTGATGGAAATGGACTAGTCCTGGACTGAAATAAGTCCAAGGAGGGGGAGGAATTGTTGTCTAAGCTCCTGGATTACCCAACTCTGATTCAATGTTCACAAAGCTAGGTCAATCTGACTCACTCTAAAGTTGTTATGAATGAAGGGACTTCTAATCAAGGGAGTCAGCCTCTGGGAGGGTGAGAAACAAAGAACAGATAGAGAAATTTACACAGAAAGAAGCCTTCAAGTGAGGAAAGTTCTGGCTACAAGAAGAAACAGGATGATAAGGTGTTGCAATCCACTGACATCAACAGAAAAAATAGTTGAAAGTAGGACAAAGATAATAGTGGTAGTGGGAGATCATGACATCCAGCTCAAATAGCCCCCCCAAAAGAGGGCAAAACCCCACTTGAGGAGCATGTGTAGTTAGCAGAGAACTTTAGTAGTGCTATCTGAGGATGCGTACTAATTTGCCTTAGAAGCGAGAAACTTGTAACCAATCCCATGTATGATAAATCAATATGCAATATACTATGAAGTATAAAAAGTGGACAAATGAGGGGAGAAGTTAGGGAAGACTCCATCATAACTTCTGGGATCAGTCGATGGGCTGAACCTGTGTTCTCCCCCATAGGGATGTCTGTTGGGTAAGAACTTTGTCTTATGTGTGCTAAATAACTAACTCACACTAGCTGTCATTAGTAATTAAGGTTTTGGTTTTATATAGTTTGGTTGTATATCACTTCAAGCTTGTTTTTGCAGACAGTCCCTATCATCGGCAATCATGAATCTTCATTTGTCATGATTTTATATTAATAAAGAGTGTTATTCTGTAAACTGTTAGTGTTAATCCTTTGTGGACTCTAACAGTCACCAGCAGCAGGTAACACATTCAAATAAAGTGGGAAGACCCACTGAGAGGTCCCCCTTATGCTGTTGGTGTGTTTCCCTGAACAAGTCAGTTGAATCACCCTCCAATCCAGCAGGACTGTTCAGTGAAGGGTCCCTGTAACGGGATGCTGACAGACTGGTTGGGCACAAGGGTCTCAGCTTTCCTGGGGCACTCATAGACAGATCAAACACTAGGGGTCGAGAAAATCCCCACCCCACCCCCCTTCATGTGATATAGGGGCATTTCTCCCTGCTTGATCCCTTGGCAGTATCACTTGCCTTAGGTGGGCTCCCAGAACAACATATGTGAAAGCAGCTTTGTGGGATGGGACTGTACCACTTTCTCCAGGACTTCCCTTGGATGTCCTTCCCCCACCTCTGCTTTCCCGCTGTGCCCCCAGCAGCAGCTGTATGAACTTTCCAGGGTTGCTGAAAAATGTGTTCAGACTCCCACTCAGGGGCTGGGGAATCGCTCAGCTACAGGGCCACCTCAAGCATAAGAGGCTCAGGCTACCACAAGGGCTCTGTGTTTGGCTGGTCCCCAAGACACATGTTGCTCAAGAAACGTGCAAAGGAAAAACTCCAAGATTTCAGGAAAAGTAACCAGAAGAAATTACATTTCCAGGCCCAAATGCTCCTAGGTGGATATAAATACAGTTTTATTCCACCTAATATAGGGACCTGACATAGTAACTCCAGGCTCCTTACAGGTACTTCCAGAAGGCAAATCAGCCCATCTAAGATCTGACTCATCACTTGGAGCTATTTGACTCACTATATCAACTACATAAGGAAACTGATTTTTAGTTGTAACATGTACCTTGATGGCTTTGAATGGGAGCAATATGGGCAGTATGGTCCATCCGTCAGTGGGCCTTAATTCCTTGGATTTACAAAAAAAAAAATAAATAGAAATCTTTAAAAAAATAATTCTCCATCACTGAAACATCTTGTGCCATTATAGAAGTTTTCCAGGTCAATCTCGGGGGGGGACACTTTTGGAAAAGGAAGGAGAGGCATTGCTTTGAGGGGAAATAAGTGGTAAAAGACAGTCTTTGATACTGTAAAAAGACATCAGAACCCTTCTACACATACAGAAATTTCAACTACAGCAATTCTGAGAAAATTCATTATTTTGTCCTGTGAGAATTTTTCACACTTGTCACGGTAAAAGGCCAGCTTCTGCCCACAGAGAGGCCAAAAAGTCAAATGTGACTCAGTATAATTATAAACATGTTATATTTTTCACAAGCTCACTTGAGAAAGAGAATAGGTCAGTTCTGGCAGATTGTTGCCACAAGCAAACTGCTTGGTGTAAATGATACCTCGCTCACAGATTACAGAAAGCAGCACACTTTCTGTTTCAGTTTTGAGAAAAAGAGGCAATTTACAGTTAACAGCAAAGTAACTTGAAGGGTACATAGTACAGGTTTGGGGAGAAGCTACATTATCCCTGACAAACAGTGACTTTGGCAGGTTGACAGGGACCTGATGGCCTCAATAAATATGTATGAAAGAGCAGATCATTGCTGCCCTCCAAGAGGCAAGAGAGCTGGGCAAAATCTCTCCTACTCTCCTTGATTGCATTAACACAGAACACTGGAACTACATAAAAAAGGTCCCCCAATGTGGCAATGTATTTGGAAGAAAAGGGACACCTGGCCTATCAAAAGTTGCTCTTGCTTTAGCAGCTTGATATGATTAAAAGTTTTATCTGCTCAGCAAGTCTGCAAGGTTGTGTGAGAAAGACGCCTAGAACAAAGAAAACAGGATCTTTGGCAGTTAAGCAGGCAGAAAAACAGGAGCTGAGCTGGGAACTGATGACTGCAAGAATGTCAACAATTTTAATGATGAGACTAACCGCCTGTATGCTTTTAACACATTAGTATCTGTATAGCAGCGTGTGAACAGTGTATGTAACCAACAGAATTAAGGTGTGACGTGTGTATGAATATTAACATTGTATATAAGCTTTCAGAAACTTAAGTAAAGTGGCTTCAACTAGGATCATATTGATATGTCGTTGAGTCCATGATTTTGCTCCTGCAATTGGCTCCCAAACATGGCTTTACATTTTCGCATTGAAAACAAGTTCGCATTGAAAGCGAGGATGTAGGAGGACCTGACCGGAGGACCGACCAGCTGGACTGGTACGGGGGAGTCGGAGGACGGCTTGGAGAAAGTTGCTGCAGCAGATCACCCAGCGAGGTGAGCGGTTGGGGGGGGAGGAGAAAAGAGAAATGGGAAACAATTTGAGTAAAGAAGAAGAAGCGGTTGTAAAACTCCTCCAACATATTCTCTCTAAGAGAGCAGTTAAATATGATGAATCTTTCTTAAAGCGACTACTTGCATGTAGTAAAGAAAGAAATTTATTCACTGGAGTAGAAACGGCTTTTGAACTATGTACTTGGGAAGCAATTGGAGCTGCTCTGTGGGATGAGATCAGTGACGGGTCTAAAGAGACGAAAGGGTTAGCTACTCTCTGGAAGCTAATTACATTGACCTTGCAAGAAATGAAGGCAGAAAGAACGGCTGCCTCATGGGCCTTTGTTGCCTTGTCTCCAAATACTGGAGCTCGTCCAAAAACTGCAAGTGGAGGCATTAGTATTTTTGATGCTGTAGATCCACCTTCACCGGTACCAGCAGTTACTCTGCAAGGATTGGAACAATTCTTGCCTGCTACTGAGTACAAACCGACAGGACACCAACGCTACACATGTAACCCTAAGACTGTAGAGCCTGCAAAATTATTGCATGAAAATAAGACGGCAGAAAAGACTGTCTCCACCACGCACCCACCGCCAGGCTCTGTAATCCAATTAGAGAAGAAGGGTGGTGGAGAAGGATATCAAGGTGATACCGTGACTGGTGGTGCAGTGTCTTTGTATCCTCCTTTAACGCAAGCAACACCACATACACCAGATGAACTTAATAATAAGGCAGATTATTTAGGAGATTATAAGAAATGGTCCAGCAATTCATGTCAATGGTCCAGCAATACGTGTCAATAGAGGGTTTAAAAGGTAAATATTGGGTCCTGGATCCAGGGGACAGGAGAACAAAGGAGTTTCAAAATGACTGTTAACTATTGCACGGGACCCTACACAAGTCTCTGACATCCAGCCAAGAGATTACCAAATAAGGAAGAAAAGGAAACTGAAGGACAACTGGAGGACAAAGCCTGGGAGGAAGACTGCGAGCCTTCAGCCCAAACGACCCCCAGAGGGACCACTGAGAACTGATACGCATGCGCCAGTGGAAGGGGTCGAATTCCGGAAACTAACTGTAATAACCCTGCCTTTCTTAGAAGTAGTGATGAATATATATTAGCTTAGGAACATAAAAAACCAGCCGCCTGATGTAACATGTGTGCGTGTTAGAGGAGCCTGGACTCCCCACGCACCCAGCACTGTTTACTTGCCTTTTATTAAATCATATAAAACTAAAAATTGACTCGGAATTTATAACAAAATCAGATACGACAACTGAAAGAAAAATTAGAAAAAATAGAAGCGATTCGTCAGGAGCAACCTGTAACCTTTTGACAGCCCGTGTTTCCCTGCCCTCCTCCCTTGTCTCCCTGTCGTCCCCCCCACTGTGCCCCCCCCGTGCCCTATCCCCCCCCCTCCCCCATACCCCGGACAGCTGGTGCCCCCCCCGGGCGGTTCAAAGCGTGCATGTTTCCCCCCACGCACCCACCCCCAGTCCCTGGCGCCGTGGGCACTACCGCAGTGCCAGGACCCATGGGCCGGTACTGGGGCTGCGAGAATGCTGGTCACAATTCAGTGGTACTGGACAAGCTCTGGGAAAATTCCAGCAGAGCACAGGAACCCAGCGCGCACAGACACAAATGCAAGTGTTGGACTGTGTCCCCTCTACAAGAGCAGGAAGTGCCAGAGTGGACGTGGCAACATTGTGTCAATTATATGTGGCTTGGGCTTTTAAACCAATTAGAACAAACTATCCGGAATTGTTAATTTATCACTATATGGATGATATCTTGGTAGCTGGTAACAATATGCCCACTACAACAATTTTATCAGAATTACAATTTTATCTGGACAATTCTGGTCTTAAAATAGCCCCAGAAAAGGTTCAAAAAACAAAACCTTGGAATTACCTGGGTTGGGTTATTACCTCAGCTCAAGTAAAACCCCAAAAGATTGCAATAAAAACAGAGATATCCACATTGGCAGATGCTCAAAAATTGATTGGGGATACCCAGTGGATTAGAAATCTTTGTGGAAATTCAAATGAAGATTTGGCACCATTGTTGCCATTATTGTCAACTAGTACAAATGCTGAGGAAAGTAGAAAATAACAGAAATTCAACAAAAGGCTTTAGATCATGTTGGACAGAAATAGTTAATTTGGCAGCAGCTCGTTATGATCCTGATTTGCAAATACAATTAATCATAGTCAACGGAGAAAAAACTAGTAACCACCCTTTTGCTCTCTTGGCTCAATGGGATACAAATTGTAACAACCCTTTAAAAATCTTGGAATGGATATTTTTATAATTTTGGCCCAAAAAGTCTATTGTGACTCGAATGGAGTTAATTGCTCAACTTATTATGAAAGGTCACTCCAGACTAGTAGAAATTTCTGGTATAGACCCACAGATTATAATAATTCCTTTAGTCCAAGCATGTGGAATGGCTGGAAGACAACAGACATATTATGAGCAATCCAGACCAAGTAACTTTGTTGTAATAGCAGGCCGAGCAGGCCAAAGCTGTAACAAGCTGCAGGTGTTGTGAAGGACATATGCAAGGCCAAGGGAGACAAAGAAACTGTGCATTCACAGAGAGATAAAAAAGTTGGACAGAAATATGAGAAAAAGCAGGATGCCTGCACAAGGGGGGAGCAGTGTGTGGGCACCACACTGGGACCGATCATAGGGGAGATGGAAGCGTGTGAACGAGTAGTTTTAACCTGTCACCTTTTACATAACAAAGCCTGTGTAGCGTGTGTATTTTTAGCTGGGGGTATAAATTGGTGTGGGTCTATTAATAGCACCGGTAGAGTATAAATTGCTGTGTATCCTTTAATAAAGTGGCACTAACTTGATCACATTGGTCGTATAAGTTGTGTCTGAGCCTTCTGTGTCAACAGAAGCATATTTTGAATGGGCTATACGATATTCCATAGATTTGCAATTAGCTTTACAAGGCTACTTTACAAGTCAGATTATAAACACTTATCCTCCACATAAGTTGTTTTCCTTTTTGCACAGTAACCTACTTGAAAACATCCCCGTACGATCTGAAGTACCTGTCAAAGGACTTACAGTTTTCACAGATGCTAGCAAAAACAGCAAGCGTGCAGCGATTACATGGAAAGAGGGTGACGCCTGGAAAAAACACATGATTCCTGGAACATCATTGGACTCTTTACAGACATTAGAACTGAGAGCTGTAGTCTGGGTTTTTTCTCATTGGCCTACCACTGCTTTAAACATCGTTTCTGATTCCCTATATGTCATTGGAGCAGTACAGCGATTGGAGCATGCTGTATTAAAGGAACTAACTAATGCTAGTTTATCTGCTTTATTTCAGAATTTGTTAATGCTGTTAAATCAATGTACCTGAGAGGATTTTATTACACATATTAGGAGTCATTCTGGAATTACATCGGGTTTAGCAGAAGGCATAAATTGCAACTTGCCTGCTATCTGCCAGATGGGCTAAATGAAACAGTTTCTTCTGTTTCAGTAACGCTATGGACTAGAATTGGCCTAAGAACCTGAAGCTTATAACAATGAAATGCCAAAACATGTACATACCAGTTTTAAAAATGGCTTTTTCACTGGGTAAGCTACAGCCTGTGCAGTTCACAGCCACAACCCACACATTGTAACAGCGATCCGGCTCCAGGTCTTCCAAAATGCAGTGGCTCTCCTTCACTGTCACTCTGTATTCTTCCACTGAAGCTAGGAGGAACACACACACACATGGGACATTATGCTCACGTGTTTCACTGGTAGGGCCTATGATTGTGCCTCGTGACTAACATGTAAAAACCAGTCAATTTTAAAATTCCAGAAAGCATTACTAGCCAAGATCTCCATATTTTACTTTGACTCAGTTTTGACAGTTTTTGACATGCCCTTGAGTTGCATACATTCAAACCCCATTGATGGCAAAGGAACATTATGGCCCTCAGTCCTACTGAGAACTAGGCTGCAAATTTGGGACATACAATCAGCAGTTATCAACTCTGCTTTTCACCTCTCTGTATCCTGGGCCCTCCCCTGTGGCTTGGCCTCCCCTCTGCTGACCTGAGACCAGAGCAGAAAGGGCTGCTGCAAGGCTTTATGCACCCCCCATATCTTTGCTGGCTTGTGGCTCCTCCATACAATAGACCCTGAAGCAGTCAATGGTGTCCCTGCTGTTCACAGTCCAGTAGACAGCAATGCAGGTGCTGGTATACAAATTTGGTTCCTGAGGTATGACAGCCAGCGTCTGCAGGACTGAGAGGAAAATCTTCAGTTATTCTTCACACTCCTGTATTTTCAGCCAAATTACCTACTGGTACATGAGGCAACCTGGTCACTTCTTTTCACAGAACACAGCAAGCACTTAAAATACGGACGATACTGGTGCAGTTTTACACCAATAGGTCCGCCAAAACTAGGAACAGAAAAAAATTAATTGCTCAGCATGGGAACCTGATTGCCCATTTTCCTCACAGTCTGGACAAAATAAGATCCAGACCCAGTACTGGGGACCACCTGAACCCAGCACAAAGTGTGTGCCCGTGTTGGAAGAAGGGTTCGCCGGAGTCAAGAAGACGCTCAATATGAGTTATGCATCTTGCTCAACTTTATTAGTTTCTAACACTACTTATACAGAACTGATACACATGCATATTCATAAAGCAGAAATATAATTGGTTTGTAGTCTCTAAACGCGCACGGTTCTCACACCCCTAATTATCATGACTAAAATAAGCATTCTATCCATGCAGCTAATTGTGTTGCTGTGCTTCAGCCTTGTAGTTTGTTACTCCCTATATTCCCATACCGCTCCCTATCTTTCTTGGCCCTGCACCTGCTTTCCCAGCAGCTGTATCTTGTTACAGCCACGGCCTGTTGGCACAACATAATTCTTGGTCTCAGGATTCAAGAATAGCTCAAGGCTACCTTTCTTGTTAACTTCAACACAGCAACTTCAGCACAATTCTGATTACAGGCCTATTCTAATACCAGGCCTGGATTGTGCAGATCTTCAGAGATTCTAAGGCCATGCTTCTGCAGCCATTCTTCTACATCCTCCCACCTCTCCCTTCTTCTCAGACTTAACTTCACTCCTGAATTCTCTACCTCCTCATCCCCCAAGCAGCGCAGGGGGACAGGGAATGGCAGTTGCAGTCAGTTCATCACCCATTATATGCCGCTCCTTCCTCAGAGGAAGGACTCCTTACACTCCCCCTGCTTCAGCGTGGGGTCTCTCCCACAGGATACAGTCCTCCACAAACTTCTCCAGTGTGAGTCCTTCACACGGCCTGCAGTTCTTCATGAACTGCTCCAGCATAGGTCCTTTCCATAGGGTGCAGTCCTTTAGAAACCAACTATTCCAGTGTGGGTCCCCCATGGGGTCAGAGGTCCTGCCAGGAGCCTACTCCAGCGTGGGCTCTCCACAGGCTACAGGGTGGATATCTGCTCCACTGTGGACATCCATGGGATGCAGGGACACAACCTGCTTCACCATGGTTCTTCACCACAGGCTGCAGGGGAATCTCTGCTCTGGTTCCTCAAGCATCTCCTCCCCTTCCTTCTTCACTGACCTTAGTGTCTGCAGAGTTGTTTCACATATTCTCACTCCTCTCTTCCATTTGCTGTTGCACAGCAGGTTTTCCCTCTTCTTAATTATGCTATCCCAGAGGTGCTACCACCATCGCTGATTGGCTCAGCTTTGGCTAGCAGTGGGTCTGTCTTGGAGCTGGCTGGCATTGCTGTCAGACATGGGGGAAGCTTCTGGTATCTTCTCACAGAAGCCACCCCTGTAGCACCTCTGCTACTAAAACCTTGCCATGGAAACCCAATACACTGAACTTAGTCCTAATCTTAACTGTGGGCTGATCTTAGCCAAAGACCCCAAACCACAGCCAAGATGGAAAAGCTCTCAGGGGAGAATTCTTTGTGATGCAGACACCTGCCCCTGGTAGCCCCTTTGCAGCCACACCACAACAGGATCCTTAAGCTTTGTCTCCCAACCCTAAAAGCAGCCATATAGCCCGTAACCCCAGAAAACCAAACCAGCACAGATGAAAAAGTTCTCAGGAAAGAACTGGTTTGGCACTCCAGACCTTCCCTTGGCAGCTTATCTGCAGCCCCACTTCATCTAGATCCATAGCCTTTGTCTCTCTTCAAACCATAATGCTAGAAGTGCATAGAGCTTTAACCCCAAACGTGGCCCAGATGAAAAAGTCCTCAGATAATTCCTTCTGCAGCCCAGACCTTCCCTCAGCAGCCCCACTCCATCTAGACCCATAGCAACTGTCTGTCTCCTCAACCTAAATGTGCTCAGGGCCTTAACTCCAGGTAAACCCAAAAATGACTCCTATGAAAGTCTTACAGGGTAATTCTTCTGCAGACCAAACCTTCCCTAGGCAACCCCTTTACAGATCCACCACAACTAGACCCCTAGACTTTGTCTCTTTACTTGAACTTAAACCCTAGCTTTAACCTGAGCCATGTGCTGAGCCTTAGCCCAAGACCTCAAGCTATGTCCCAAATAAAAAAATGTTAAGGGAAATTTCTTTTTGTAGCTAAACTTTCCTTTGGCACCACCTTTGCAGCTTCACTCCATCTATGCCACTAGGGTTTGTCTCCCATAAGTATAATGCTAACTCTTGCCATTGACTTACCCTTATACAAGGATCCCAAGCCATGGCCAAGATGAAAAAGTCCTGAGGAAAGAATTCTTTTTGCAGCCCAAGCTTTCACTTGGCAGTCCATTTGCAGCCCCACTTCACCTGGTCCCCTGCGCTTTGTCTCTTTCTTATTCAAAAAGTCTATATGTGAGTGGCCAGAGCCTTAAGCCATGTGAACTCCAGCTGTGGCCAAGATAAGAAGCTCTATGATGAACAAGTCCTCAATTTACCCCTTCTCTCTCTAAGATGGAAGCTTCAACGGTGTCTCTGTGTATGCATAAACTCATTATTTCTGTACCTACTCAATGCCAAGAGTTCACTTGTGGTATTTGTACTTCTGGAAAAGGACAATTCCCTTGTCCTAATCTGGAGAAAAGGAGGCTGAAGGGAGACCTTATCACTCTACCTCCTGAAAGGAGGTTGTAGCGATGTGGGTGTCAGTCTCTTCTCCCAAGTACCAAGGGATAGGACAAGAGGAAATGGCCTCAGTTTCACCAGGGGAGGCTTAGATTGGATGTTAAGAAAAATTTCTTCACCAAAAGTGTTGTCAAGCATTGGAACAGGCTGCCCAGGGAAGTGACTGAGTCACCATCCCTGGAGGTATTTAAAAGATGTGTTCAACATGGCACTTAGGGACATGGTTTAGTGGTGGACTTGGTAGTGTTAGGTTAACAGTTGGACTCAATGGTCTTAAAGGTCTTTTCCAACCTAAACAATTCTGATTCTCCTGAGGAAGGAATCAAATCTTGATTTGGCTCATATCTTCTGAACTCTCAATTCTTAAAGATGCAAGCATTTTAGCCCATTCTTGAGTTCTGGTTTATCTTAGCACACCTATGATTTCTGGTAAACAAATCCTAACTTAGTTATTAAAATATTATCTTTACAACACACTTCTGAACTGTAGTTCAATTACAATCAGTCCACTTTAGAAAGCAAAATAGTGTACTGTTGTTTCTATCTTTGGGCTTTAGCCAGAATTGGTTGTCAGCGGAACATTGTGAGTTGTAACCTCTTTGTTTTATTACTTTGTCAGTACATAAAGGCCGTTAGGCTTTTGTCAGACAAAACACTTGCAAATAATGACAGATGAGGGCAGAGAAAAGACATGCCGTGAGGCCGGGCTTTCGGTCTGCGCCTTTACAGTGACATAACATTGTTCCAGCACCAGCCAAAGGACCGAGCCGATACTTCCGCAGCCTGACAGAGCTGCGCAGGAACGGGGCGTCCGCAGACGACTACCTCCCCCTCCCTCAACGCACAGCGCCGTCCCATGCCTGTCAGCGCGGCGGGCGCCTCTAGCGCCTCGGCGAGCTGTTTCCCCGCGCCGGGGGGCCGCGCGGCCCCGCACGCCGTTAGCCTGCCAGTGAGACAGACACCCTGGCCGGCTCGCTGACGATAACAACCACCGACCCCAAAGCTGAGCACCGCCGATACAAATTCTTCCACTCTCGCGGCATGGTGAGGGGGTGGGAAAGGTGTATGTGCTGGGGGTGTGTGGCAAGAAAGAGGCAGTGTGAGGATTGGGCAGGGTGGTCACTTCCTGCCGGTGTTTCTGTATCCGGGTAAGAGGGCAGTGCTTAGCTGCAGAGGTTTTTATTTGCTTGTGGTTTGTGCTGCTGGGGGTGGAAGTGTTGATGGTGGTCGGTTAATGTTGTTTGTTGCTCTGTTCGTCTTCTGCCTAGGTCTGGTGTGAGTCTCTTGGCGGGGTACAGGGATCTCGTGTCGCTGTGGGGAGAGGGATAGGGGTGTCGGGGCCTGGGGGGTGGATGGGGGTTGCCATGTGGTCCATGTGTCTCGGCGTCCTGGCTGCCTGCCGCTGGGTACCCAATTGGGGTGTGCGTGCGAGATGTGTGATCGCGGGGGGGGGGGGGGGGGGGGGGGCTGGTGGGACTTTAGGCGTCGCGGGAGCTGTGTCCCCTTCAGGGGCTCTGGGGTCGCATGCACTTGAGCTTGCTTGCATGGAAAGTGTACCGGTATTTACTTGTGTGCTTCCCTCAAAAGTACATGTTTACTTGAGGAAAAAAAATTGCTCATTGGGGGAAGCATATCTGACTTGTAAAGCCTACAAAACTTACTGGAGAGCCTTGCAGTTTCCACCACGGTAATCTCTACTGAGAGTCATCATAAATGCTATAATTGTTACTGTGAGACAACAGCGTCACTATGCTGTTTTGTTTTGGGTTTTGATTTAGGGAAGGTAACTCCTTCATTGCTATTCTTTTTGGTATTTACAGCTTCAAAGACTAAAACACTGTTACTTTTACAACTAAACCTTGAATTCTGATGCTGATGAATTATATTCATCAACTCCTTATGTATACTGTATGTAATGCTGAGAGTGCCTGGGATACTTAGAGATTAATAAGGTGTGTTAACAGTTGTTATGTTGCCTGTCCATGCTAGAAATGGAAAAGTTTAAGGGATTTGTTTCTGTGAAGTGTAGGTTCCTTCTGTTAGAAGTTATGAATTTGTCACTGGAGCCCTTACTACATCCGCCTCCTTCTTTAAAGTGACTTGGTGTTTCTGTATCTGTGTGTTTTGGTTTGTAATGTTTTATGATTTTTGGACTGCACATAAATATTATTCAGGCTAAATGTAAATGTCGGGTGACTTTATTGTCACATGATTTGTTTTCTCTCTACAGCAGAATTGTAAGCAAGCATCTTAAAAATAACTTTCACTAATACGTAACGCTTCTCCCCCACCTCCAAACAAAAGTGAGAGAGAAAACTAAGAACAATTATCTTGACAGCTTTTTCTTGGAGCTAGTACAGCAATGTCAATGTAGGTAGTACCAAATTTTCACTAGTATGGGTTGTTATCACATGAAGTAAGGAACAATGTCATACCTGAGCAAACAAATTCCTTGGAATTTATTTGCATATGTTCTATGCTAATGCTGCTTGCAGTGACAGTTGGAGCGGTCTGAGAAAGGGAAAAAATAGGGCAGGAGTCCATAGTGGTAGGTGAAAGACTACTTCAAGGCCATAGAAACAAAGAGACCTTACTACAATAAAGTTAGGAATAACTGATTTTATTTCGGCATACGAGAGAATGTCTGTTAATATAACTGTAAATACAATTTTTATATATATAGTTTGGCAATGGAGAGAACCTGAAAGTGATACTTGAATTTTATTCCAAAGTTAGACTACTGTACGGTGACAGGATTTCCATGCTGGTGCATGGGTCTGTTAGCACTTTTCCCAAATGTATTACTGCAGCATTGGGTTGATAAAAAGTTTTTTTTTAATGTAATAATTAGGGAAATGCTGCCATTGCTCTTACAACTTCTAAATGTTCCAGATGTTTGAAAAAAACCTTCTTCCTCTTATATTTGTATCCCTGTATTGCACTAATAGGGTAAATATTTATATGCAAAGTATTGAGATTGGTCATGAACAACTATGTTTCAGTAATACATCTTCTTTGTTTGCATGGTTCTTAAGACTGAATTAAAAAAAATGAAGAAACTTTAATATTGGGTTTTCATTGCAGTGAAGATATATATATATATAGTATTGATAACTGGTTTAAAACATCTTCTAATGCGGTCTTGCCATGTAAAATCTGAATTTTTATTGTTTCTGACATATAAGTTGAGCTTAAGGTGAAATACTGATGATTTGTAAAATGGATGCAACACAGTTTGCCCCTACAATAGGTTAAAGATTTTCATTCACCCTTTCTGCTAATGTGTACTGCATATAATACAAGATCAGACAGCAGTCAGTTGCACAGGAACCAATTTAAAATAGAAAAATGCAGATTTACTATCACAGACTCCATTCTGTAAGCACACACATAAAATAACACCACACATATGATATTCTTAAAGCATGAGTAGATTACTTTCCAATTGCTGTCACCATTTGTCTGCTGCTTTGCTTATGTTATGAAAAAAACCTCTAATTTCGATTGTAGTTTTTGATCAGCTGCATCTTCATGTTCTTACGAAGTCAATTGTTCCTTCCCTTATATTGTGAACATCATGGAACATTTGAAATGGAAACATATTCTACTAAAATACATTACTTTTCCTTGAGATGAAAACTCTTATGTTTTATTTCATGTAGCTTTCATAAAATTCAACTTAAAATGGATGGGACAAAATCGAAACTTACTTTTAAGAATAAGTAAATCAAGTAGCAATTGTGAAAATTAGAAAATATAGTACTTCTGTTTAGTGTCTCCTACTGAAAGGAGATAAAACTAGCCCATAGTCACAATTCTTTTAAGCAATCTGTGTAAATATATTCTAGATTATTTCAGGTTTTAAACCAGAATTTTAAAAGGTTAGTAGTGTTTATTGTTGCCTAATTTTGTGTTATTTTTTAAAATACAGGTAAAAGGTTACATGTTCACTTCAAGTAGAAAGGAGCGTGTTCCCAAATTCTTCCAACTTGGGTTGTCCACCCTTCCCTCCAAAACATCAGCAGCGAAGTAATTTCTTCAATAAGCTTCCTCTAAATATACCACCTACTCTTCTTTCTCACCAGCAAATTATTGATGTTCAGTTTTCAGATGTTCAGATTTCAGAATGCAACGTAAGTACAGTAAGACTCAATAGTGGGGATTGGGTTGAAAACAACAGATAACTGTCTCTTGAAAGAAATATTTCTGTTTATAGAGTATGTTTTTTCCCCACTGTGTTTAACATTAGACTGCGTTAAACTTTTAAAACAAATAGGAAGGTGTTTTATAAAAACAGAGCTGTATCACTTCTGTTGGTGACCTGCAATGTGGGGGAGGAGGATGGAGAATGTCTGATCTGGCAGGAGATAAGAGAACAACTGGATATTGTGAAGGAAAGTAAGAAAGATAAACCTGGTTATCTAGCTGAAAGGTGTTTGCATGTTTATAACCACATATAGCTATGTAACTGCATGAACAGTTTCCGCCCTGAGCCTGGTGGTACCTACAGCTGGAATTTGTATCCTGGCTCAGAGATATAAATATGAGCTTCTCTGCACAATGAAGTGTCTCTGGTTGCACCACAACCTGAGTCCGTGCCTTCATAAGCTACGCTGCAAGTCTTAATTTGTAGGGAACTGAGAGAGCAGGTTTTGACATTGACAATGTGCAGCTGTGATCCTGCAGCAAAGAGGTAAATAACTTTGAGGGAGTATGAGAAGAAACCTGGATGAGACAGAAACAAAGGAGGAATGTGATCTCACCTCTAGAAGATAAGGAAACAGCATGAACAGCAGAGAGTAACCTATAGTGAACAGCGGCTGGGCATGTGGACAATAGTTTGACCAATAATAAAGCTTTTACCAGCGCACATACAGAGTATGAACTTATAAAAGCCATAACTAACTAACAATAAATGTCTTTGCTTCACAACCCTTGCAAAGTCCGTGTCTCGTACGCCACATTAATTCTCTCCTGCGTTGTGCATAATGCATGTAATGCCATTGCAGTGGTTAGTGTTAATAATCCACGGTTCAGTTTTAAGGATCTTCAGTTGTATTTGTTTACTTGGGAAACCAGGGAGGAGATGAGAAGGGGAAGAAACTTTATTCTTGAGGTTAGGTCTGAAGACATGATGGTGTTCTCTAGGCTCTTAAATTTAATGCTGCCTTAAGTTAATATTTTTTTGTTAACCTCTTCTTATGTGTGTGCTCTAAAGAATGACCATTTTTTTTCTTGTTAAAAATACAATATATACTAAAACATCTCTTCATTTTGAATAGAAAGGACAGATGTATTGCTTTTAAGGAAAAAATGGGAGATCTTACTGAGTTTAATATTTACTTAAGAAAAAAACCACCAACTCCAAGAAAGCATCTTAGTTGTTATATGAATAACAATTATGGTTTGTAGTCTTTCCAGGGCTCTGAGTGGGAACCGTGCAATTATTCCAGATGTTACGCTGCAGCCACTGACTTATGGAAATGGCATTCCAGTATGTATTTCTGCAGCCCCCGTGTCATTCCGAGGAAGAAAGTAAGTTCTTTGTGTGTGACTAGTTCTGGTTGTAATGTACCTGTGATGAAGTTTGTCTAACGTAGATTTCTTGTGCAGCTTGAATTTTGTTAGAAATTGCAAAAATACTGAATAAAACATTTTTGATGAAACAGGCAGTGTCATGGATCTTTAAAGCTTTCATGTATCTGCTTTTGAGAATTTTAGTACTCATAAATGACTTAATGTGTAGTTTTTATTTTCCAACAGCTGTGGCCTTACAGAGCTGTTACTTGCATATTTTTATTTTAATACTGTAATAGATCATAGTCTGTGTGTGCTTGACTATAAGAGGGTTTGTGTCAATAAAGTGAGTGTTCTCTTCATGTCAATTTGTTAAGCTAAGACTGCCCCTTCAGTGTTTTATGGGAATTGTGATGTTTTTCTGATGACATGCTAGATGTTTCTCCTGATTTTCTTAATCATATGATGTTTTATTTTTCAAATACGAAGTGCTAAATTCAAGCATACATAAGTTCTTTTTTTAAGAGGAATTTTATGGAAATGTAATTTTTCTACTTTTCAAAAAACTAAACTTACTTGAATTTACATAGTTTTCTTTGTTACCTTAGTTGCAACAGAATGAGGAATTTCAGATTGGTAAGAGAAACTAAAACCACACAATCTAGGAAAAAAAATTACTTATCAGTTCAGAAGTTGATGTATGTTTGCACAGTTTTTTAATAGATCTGTGAATGAACTGGTAGGGAATGAAGCATTATGTGATCTGTCTTCAAAACTTTCCTGTATGCTATTTCTCTTCCAGATGTAACAGATGAGAAAATAAGTACAGTTAACTATATTGTGTTAAGCTATAGTTGAGTATATAAGTCACGTGAACTAAAGAAGTTCCTGGTTTCATCCTGTATGCATGTTTTCCTCTTGACCAGTCTGGTTTATGGAAAGCTATGTTGTATTAAGAGATTTGCAGTCAACTAGTTAATCCTTAGATCTTGAGTCAACTCTTCTTATTTTTGCTGAAGATGTGCCTATGTAAGTGTTTTTCAGTCAAAATAAGCTGAAACAACATCATGTTTTGATTTAACATTACATTATGAGCTCTTTTAAGGCTGTGGGTGAGTGATGTTATCAGAACTTCTCTCTGACTTGAAAACTGAAATGGTGACTTGAGGTCTCAAGATAAACTTGTGTTTGTATAATAATACTATCTGTCCAGGTCCCCAAAAGCTGTGCCAGATTTCCTGACTACAAGAAATAACTAGTTTTATTAATAGTTCATTCATGGATACATATGAACACCTGATTTAATGATTTTTTTAATTAAAAAAATGTGTGAATACCCCCCTACTGGTTAGCTTGTATGCAATACTTGATGTATAAACAAAATATGAATGTTCTCTTTTATTCTTTACTGTGGATAGACCACAGTATTCGATTACTGATCAGCTTTCAGTACAAATTTTTCTTAATGAAGAGTTCAGATGCCAAGGGACTGTCTGTAAGATCACTATATCTCTTCAAATATATTTGAATTCCTGTGAAAAATGACTTAATGAGGAGACATTAGTTTTATGGCCTGTGTAGCTTAATTTTTCTAATTAAATCAAAATTAGTTTGATTTGTCAAATGAATAGTGGTTCTTTTTTTGCCCAGGTTACACATTTCACTGTCTGTACAACCTAAATCTAACCCTACACAGACTAATGCTACATTTTGAATGGCTATTGTGGTAAGCTGCTTTTTTCTCCCCTCCCCACTATTGAACTTATTCATCACTGGGTATTCAGAACTCACAAAATTTTCTCACTGCACTTCTGCTGATCTTAAAGAAAAGTACACTTGCATAGTCTGTATGTATCTTTAAAAAAAAATACCAGCATTCATCTTTCTTAACTGTCCTATTTAACTGAACTTCCCACTTAGGTTTCAATTGGTTGATGTAGATACTCTTGTAAAGCAGTTGTATCAATTCACTTCAAGGGTATCTATGCTCTTTTTGTTTGTTCTCTTTCCCATTCCAGGTTTGTTTCACCTAATGCCTAGGATGGGCATGTCTTTTTTTTTTTGTCCTGTAGAATACTTGCTTTTAGTGAAAGTCACGTGATTTTTTTTTTTTTTTTTTCTTAGGAGACCAAGTGAACAAAGTGTTCCATATGATGTCAAACGACAGCGGTTTCATTCACTTCGTCATGAAACAACTGTAGTTAACCAAGCAGTACATTTACCAGAACAACATCAGTATTCCTTCCCAGATTCAATTCGGTCTCCACTGTTCCATGTGCATTACATACCAGATTTAACTGGATGTGTCCCTCTGTTGCAAGATACTTCATTTCCAGAAACCATGCTCCCTGTGGCAAAAGATAAGGTAATATCCTTCTATGCCTGTGCTTTACGTCTGCCTTCTGAGTAGGCAGGGTCCAATGGTGCTGTGGGAGACCACAACGTTTTCTGCAAGGTTCTTTGATAGTGTCATGGGGTCTCTATTGCTGAGCTGTCGTTAGAAGGAATATTAATAAATGTGGCTGCCACTGTGGTCTTATATAGTCTTCTCGTGTGTTTGGGTTTGGAGCGTTTTGATGGGGGGTGGGGTGGCGGGGGGGGTAGGGGTGGAGGGTGTGTGTGTGGGGATAGGGGTGGTGTTAGCTTTTCATGCTAATGTCAGGAAATCTATGTGTCTGTCAGCAGAAGATATATCTGGTCTTTTGTTGCTTGTTCCATGAAAGGCTGCAGATACTGATGGGGCAATAATTTTCTGTGGATAGACATTTATAACAGATTGAACAAATTTAAATTTAAAAACTTTGCAGAAATTTCTTCCAGGAAGGTGTTCAATATGAATTTAAGTGTGGTAAAACTCTACAGTGGAATAGATTGCGTGAATATTTTTTTTTTCTTTAATGCAGTCTTCTATGTTTGATGTAATTGCATCTCTGTCAGGAAAGATTGTTCAATTCCCTTTTTCTTTACTTTTTGAATGTGTATGTCTAGCTAAGTTGGCAGGTTTTGGAGTTGTTTCAAGCATGTCAGCAACAGACCTGTGACTTGAACAGAAAAGAACTTTGCAGAACAGAACTCCAGAGAGAAATTCGGCTTATTTTTCCACGTATGTTTTGATTTTGATTGCTTAATATCAGCTTGAATGTTGAAGTTCACAGTTCTTCCTTCCTCTTAAACTGTGATGTCACACCAGTTTTATTCCATGATTCTTCTGTTACAGAGAGCAGACTCTTTTTGGTTGGGTCCTCACTGAATGGGTTTGGCACTCGTAGCAGTGATGGTGACTTGTGCTTGGTTGTTAAAGAAAAACCAGTAAGTAATCTTAAAAAAAATATAAAACCAAAATATATTTTTAAAATGTATGTATTTTTATAAGGCTAGATTTTAAAATGAGAAACAAACGTTCAAATAATTTTGATTTAGTAACATATTTTTTCACTTAATACTTATGAACTGTGGGTCCAATAATGTTGCAAATGTGAATTTAACAGGTGAACAAAGAACAGCAAAATGGAGAGGTAAGTTGCCTAAGATCATAAAGAAAATTGTTTAAAGAACATTTTAGATGCAGGAACAATTTTTAACAAGTACAATTTTTTTATTTCTTTAGATTCATAGCCACTAAATTTAGTGAGCAGACATAAGGAGGAATTTGATATGCAAAATATTTTAAGTATTTTTTTTGTGAGAGAAAATGTTTATTAGAATTTAAGTTGAGAGAAAAGAGATAACAAAGAATCTAGAGCATAATTTTGAAAGAATTGAAACACTGAAAAGGAATTACATTTTTGTATAAGTAGGGCTAGCTTTCCCTCAAGTTATGTGATTTGTAAATGTCAGTTAGTTTGCATGTTGAAGATTAATTGTTCTGTCAGGCTTTTGCTATGCTAAATGTATCTGTAGACCAAGGAATGTGTTCATACTAATGTACATATCTTATTGTGAATTTTTTTTTATTTGAAAAGTAAAGCATGTCTATTATATAAGAACAAGGAACACTTAAATCGGTGATATCAATTTTTTTGTTAATATCATATTTCAGGTAAATCAGAAGACTGAAGCAAGGCATATACTCCTCTTAATCCAAAAACTGTTCACTACTAAACTTTGTAAGTTCCTGGCTATAGTGAGGTGGTAAGATTATTGGCAACTCTGGAAGAAGTTTTGATGTACAGTTGTAAGAAACTTATGTAATTGCATGTTGTTTAGCTTCTAATCACAGTATTGTTTGGAGAAAAGCTATAAATATTTAGTAACGTTACTTATCTTGGTGCTGATGTATAATAATTAGAAAAAAAATGTAAGGGTTGCCTTCCAAACTAGTGGACTTCAAGAACAGGTAGCATCTAAAATGATTTTTGAATACTGGATCACAATTGTGAGAGGGAGTGGATTTCTGTTTAGTAAGGTTTCACTAACAGATTTCACAGTCTTTTAGATTGAAGTGCCTTCCTGGGGACAATATTCTAAGGTTTTGTAAAATAAGATGTTACTCACAATACACTGTAAAACTTTTTTTTTTTTTTTTGGGGGGGGGGGGTGGTGAGGGGGGGCAGGGGCGGACACATGAGACAGGACAGGGACGATGACTTGATGCCAGTGAAGTCGTTAAGTTAGGTGCCTAGTGAAGAAAATATTAAATGTTGACAGTACTAGCACGCATAGGAGAAACAGGTCAATTCATAGTTCTTTATAAGTTGTTTAGGCTCCTTTCAGATAGAGAATTCACTGGGGCAGTTCTTGACTTAAAAGTGAAAGCCTCTTACATAAGAGAGATTTTTGTGCCATCCTTTGTTTTATAAAAGATCCCATCACTTATTAATATCAATGACTGTGTCCCCCTAGTTCTCGGACTTGTGATATATTCTTTGATGTTACTCCTTATATTGCTGTTCTGAACAATCCTGCAATGGTAAAAGGAACAACCATAAATTTTAATGCAAACTTCAAAATGTCTTCACTGGCAGGTGTGCATACCCAGATTTCAGCAACTCACTCAAGACTTGATATATCCATCTCAGAAAAGGCATTTGATATACAATAGCAATAAGTCATTAAATATTGATGTTTGCATAAGTGGTCCAGAACTTAGTCTGAATATGTCTAGGATGCAAGTCATTCTAGTGCTGAGAAGCACAGTGATAAAATAATTGTATTTTCAGGGACCAAAAAGGGAGCATCTAAATAAATTCTCATCCTCTTCTGTTTTGTTTTTTTCAAGAGGTTGTGTTCTGTGACAGTTTGACAAAATCAAGTCCGTTTGCCAGTAACGGAAAGACATGATGGTCATGTGGGAGTGATCCCTGAAGGTTTTTGTTTGTGCCATTGCTCATTTCTGATGCTTTCCAAATTCTTTGTTATCTTGCAAGTGCCTTTGGTCAGCTAAATCAAAATGCTCTGTGGAAGGTGAGACAGGACAAAATGCTGCTGCTATTACTGCTCCTGTCAGACTATTTTGGTTGTGGTATGTAGACCTTAGATAATCTCTTTGTAATTTTAATATCGCTATGGGTATGAATTCCTGTACTTAGCCATCTATCCTTGTATCTGTGTATGGATGTTCTGTGGATAAAATTGATAGACAACAGTTGTTTGAAAACATTCCTTTGATTGAAAATGAAAAAGATTTTCCATATGGGTCTTTCCATTTGGATTTAGTTCACTGAAAATTTGTATGTTAAAGCTTATTTAGGCAAATACAGTTGCTGTCATCCAAAATTTCAAATTAGCTTGTGGGCTGTTGGGTTGTTGTTTTTTTTTTGGGGGGGGGGGAGGGGAGTGGGGGTGTTCCCTAAGCTAGATTTCAGAAGCTAATAGATTCATATGCTTTTTCTCTGCTTCTGGGAAGATGATCTTAGCAGTATGCTTCAGTGGTATCCTGTTGGCACTCCTGTGGATTTGTGGAGTCAGGCTTACGTGCTCAGAAATATCTGTTCGTTCAGCTCCAAATTGGCTGTTAAGGTTTTTTTTTAAATAGAAATGCAATTTCTTGTTTAAGAGATTTCCTACCTTCTAATGTCTTCAGAAGTTAGCTGCTACTTAATCAGAAAATGTGGTATCTACAATTAGATATATTTAAAGAGAAAGCATACAAAAAATGTAATACTTTTGAGACATTACTTCAACTTGAACCAGAATTCTAGATTTGCAGCCTTTAAAGGATTATCGTGAGTGCATGTATGCTGCTGCTGTGTACAAGCAAGTGTAAGATTTGTCTGTACCAAGCTGCTTTGAGAATTCATTTCATTCAAACAGTATTCTGTATTTTATTGCATGTGCTTTTTAACAACCTAAAAGGTATGAAACTGCTTCTGATGATGATTTTTAGGTTTTGTGCTGTCCAGTAATTGTACTAGTGAAGTAGTTTGTTCTTTCTGCTGTGGAGGAAAGACTGCAGCATGTTCTCAACAAGTGTGTGAGCTGTCATTAAACATGTTCCTTGCTTCACATGAGAACAGAAATAAACATAGTTTGGGCTGGACATGAAAGCTAACTAAATACATGTGCCAAGATGTATGAGAAACAAGAAAGATGTTATTTAAAAGTTCTTGGGCTGGTTTTGTGAAAGAGTTAAAGGGCTAAAAAAAAAAACCAAACAAACTTTTTTTTTATAAGGAGACTTGTAGCATAGGTAATGTTTTAGAGCTTTTCTAGCCTTTTCCCAGACCACTGCAGTTTAGGAAACTGGGAGAAGTTTCTTTTCTAGCTGTGCCTTTCCTAACATCTTCCTCTTTGTTTATGCACTCTGGTTTTCCTATACATTCCAAAATAAGGGCTATAAGAAGAGTGTGATTCTCTGTTTATTTTGCCTTAATTCCATGATTGAGTGATAAATTGGAAAGCATTCTGAAGAAAAGTCTTGTCTTTTTAAGGTAAATCAACTTCAGAACTTTAAGTGCCATCTCTCTTATCCTCTCTATACAGTGATTTGTTAGATAACTGTTTTGTTCTGGGAGGTCTGGGAAGTGGATTCAAACTTTATCTAAACTCCAGTTTATTTCTGTTTCAGGCTTGCAAAAGGTAACAAGTGCGAGCAAGGAATTTGAGCCCATCAGATTTAAAGTCTTATAGACAGAAGCTTTTCTGTGTTGCCATTCTACGTGTAGAATACTGACTGAAATTAAGATGCATTCTTTTTTAATAGTCTAGTCACAGAGTTAAAATAGGAAAAAAAACTTCTGATATTTATTCACTGTCTTTATGGGTTCTGTTAATCTTAAATGTATTGTGTTTCTCCTAGAGTAGAGAGATATAAGAATAGTAGTAATAAGTCTTCTGTATCAAAGACTAGCAGAGTACATGTAGTTTCCATGTATTTGTTCAGATACTTGCACATATCTATTTTTTGTACAATACTGGCTAACACCCACAGAACTGTATGCTTAAGTCAACATCTTTTAGAAATGTGAATTTGGGGTGATAACTGTTAATAACATATTGAACAGAGTTCAATACTGAGAGTAAACCTGAAACTGATCACTCTCTTTAGATTCATCCAGTCTAGGCAGGATTCATTTGAACAACATTGAACAATTTGAACAACAACTTAGCAGTAGTAAGTTGACTGGTGTTTACTCTTTGAATAAATAACAAAAAGCTTATTTTCTCTTAGTTATACAAAGAGGTGCTGTAGTGTTGAGACTAGGAGATTTGAATAGAATCTGCATAACAGTTGTCTAGGGGAATGTGCAACAGCTCGGACAAGCAAGGGAACTTGAACTGAAATGAATGACCTTGAAGGACTTCACAGGTAGGTGAGAATATAAAATACTGCATGGTGGTATGGACATACATCTATATCTCTTCCAAACATTGCATGGAAAGAAAAACATTCTGTTTAAAAAAGGACCTTTTGTTCTCTGTGTATTTCTATGTGGCTAGGGTTAAGATCCTCTTCAACCTTTTTTCTTCCCTCTGTCTCGCTCATGGTAACATTGTAAATGAGTTAAAACAGTTGGAGGGCTGTAATAAAGTGACCTGGAAATACTGTTTCTCAAGCTTGACATGCCTCCCTGGGGAATTCTTTACAACTATACAGTTATCTCTCAACTTCCTGCCATAGATGCAAAAGTTAATTTATTAACTATACTCCTGTTTGCTTTAATCATGGTGACGATAAAACTTAATGAGTTTAGAATGGCATCGCATAAGTATTCAGAATGTCGTCTTTACCTAAAATATTCACATGCAAATATTCCTCTCAGCTGAAAATGTAGTCAGATAAAATTTAAAAAAAGAAAACCCAACAACCTAATTCATACTGCTCCTATTCAGACTGGTTTAGAGTAGATACTCTTGGTACGTGATTACGTTTATCATATGATGTGAGCAATATATGTTAGTTAGTTGTTGCTTACTGACAACTTATTATATACTACATACCTTTAATAAGACACAGAATAAAACATATGTAGTTCTCTAAGGCTTGTATATATAGTCCTCATTCAATTTATAAAATATTCTTTAACATGAGTGGAAGAAAACACTTCTGTTTAGTCACAGACATGGTTTTGCAAAAAGATCTTGCTTCGCAAGAAAAGAGAGTGAATTCCAAATGTCAACAATTAATTCATCCTGTGCTGGGTTGTACCCTCCTAGATTCTTTACAACTTTGGATTCGGACTTCTGTGTCACCCAATTTTTCTTTCTATAGTATAACCCTATTGATGAGACCAGGCTACATGTGCAGGATGCCAAAGATCTTTTTGACATATACTAAGTTTGGGATTAATATTTTTTTTAATTGCTTAATTTTTTATTCTGCAAAAGAAAAGAGAGATTTAAGCTGTTTAATCTGAAATTCTGCATGAATGGGTTATTCGTTAAATGGTGTTTAGTAGTCTTTGAAATGATTATATTCTTTTTCACTACAGTTGAAGTGGTATCTGTGACTATCATAGCTGCTCCACAGTTGGTGTGTCTACGTGGAATTCTTTACATGTTCTTTGGTGTGGCCCCTCTGGTTATAGCATCAGAGTCAAGAGAGTTTTCAGTCAGTTTACTAAGGCATTTATTCAACCTGTATGTATTTCAGGATTTCACATCCTGTGTTTGTGACTGTTTCTTCCCTGGTATATATGATGATCTGATGTTTGTGTACAATAGAGATTCTGCTAACAGTGTCATCAGTGGTGAGCCAAGAAAGAGTGATACCAGCAGCAAGTCGCTACCTTCTAACATCCTCTTTGTTCTCTTTCACCCTTAGGAAACAGATTTGGGACTATGTTGGACTAGATTTTTTTTTTTTGGTTGGTTGGTTTTTGGTGGGTTTTCTTTGTGGCTTCCCCCCCCCCCCCCCCCCCCCCCCCCCCCCCCCCAATTTGGCACAGGTACCCATCAAGTGTTGGGATGCACTTGCAGGCAAGGATGTATTTGGAAGTGGATAGTTACTAGAATGAGGTCAGTTAATTTCTCAAGAGGCCTTCAGAAACTGTCATAGTGAGAAAAGTTGAATTGCTATGGCATGTAGATAGATATCCACAGTTGCCTCCCATAGATTGTGTGTTGGGCATCTTTGTCTTAAATTTGGTAGTGAAAGGAAAGAAAGCAGAGTGCTCTACATGCTTTATAGCTTCACATTCAGAATGTTCTGGAATGTTGGAAGAGGGGTACTTGGATGTGTTTGCAGGTGCAGCTAGAAAGAGGAGATGCTTGTGTAAGTTGTACTAGATTGTATGTTCAGTGAATGTGGGTTGGAGTTTTGTAAGATTCTTCCTTTAAAATTAGTAAATAAATACATTTGGTGTTTTGGGGTTTTTTTTATACCAGTCTCTGTGTTCCTTTGGATTTGAATGCATTGTATGATCCTAGTAAAGAATTACCTCAAGTCAAATCTGTCCAAATGTGCATATCCATAAAACACTTTCAAAAAGTCTCAACAAAAAAAAAGTAAAATTTCTTAAATTGAATATTGCACAGTGGGATTTTAACAGAACTGAAGTTATCATCCAAATGTAGTAGAGCTGACACTGTTTAATTGAGGTTGCTATCCAAACTGATAGAAAGATCTCGGGTCGTCCCCCCCCCCCCCCCCCCCCCCCAAAAAAAAAAAAGATCAGTTATATGTTCAAAGTTATTTTTAATCTGCACTAATCCTAGTTTTGTCATACTTATGTTAACTTGAGATTAATTTATGGAAATAAGGGGAAAACATGTAGTGTTAGATATAGTCAAATTCAAGTGATCCTGTAGTTTGCAATATAAGAAATTACTAAAGCTGTGCTTTTTGCCCAAATACATATACTGTAACCTATGCACTCTGCTTTTCTTTGTCTTTTCCATTACTTTCTTGGGTGCGTTCCTTGCTCAAGATTATGGGCAACTACTATATGTAGCCTGAGATATTGTGAAGAATGGGGGAATTGCAATTAATAAGACTGATGCAGTAGTTTTGGGGAGCTAGAGTGTGAAGATGCATTTGGTGGCACTGTATGAGTCTGGCAGATCTTAGTGTGTTTGGGTTTAGATGGCCTGACATTGAGCCTGTGTATCTATACTTTGTGGATAGTAATCTGAGGTGCAGTCCTGTGATTGTGTATTTATTGCATGCCCTATTGGCCTTAAAGCAAAAGGCAAATAAAACTTATCCTGTTTTTGGAAAGTGGTGTCCTGTCTTCAGTAGTAATTTGATAGGAAATGTCTTTCTTGATATGTACTTTAGTCAAAGAAACAGTTCTTGAAGTCTTAACTGTATTATCACTACGCACTGATTATGCTTATGTTATACGTTTTACTGATTAAAAAATATGAACTTCAACTGCAAGCAGCCTAGATGTGACTAACAAATATGCAGCTAATCACATGCCCCTTGCTACAATGTGGTGCTGGGCTTAAGTATCTGGCCATCCTGGATGGGTCTGTTTTTGCTCCCTTATTTTTGCACCTTAATTATTCAGGGCTTCCGTTACAAGTACTGCTCAGTGAAAGCATTGTAGAACTGCATTCCTTATGTTCAAATTTCTTGAATATATTTCACACACACAAAAAAATCTTCCACTAATGTGTGTTTCTAATATTTAGTGCTTTTCTGTTTTTCCCCACTCTTTTCTAGATTGGATTTTTGCTGCAGTTGCTAAAGGCTACTTTAGCACAGCCCTTCTGAGAATATTTTTGCTAAATTTAATAAGCTACTATTTACTATAGATCAGTCAGCTTGACTCTACTTAAGGATCTCTCATGTAAGATGCTGATCTTAAAAAAACTTGATTGCATATTTTTCTCCCTTTCAGCAAGCTACATTGAACGACCTCAGCTGATTCGAGCAAAAGTGCCAATAGTGAAGTTCAGGGATAAAGTCAGGCAAGTATTTTGTTCGACATAGTTTTTTAAACTCTGACACAGGAAAGCATCTATGTATGTACTATCCATATGAGTAGTCCCACTGAAGTTGTGCTTTGTGTTGTACTGTAGTTGGATTGCAAATTTGTACAGCTAGCATGCAGTGGTGGTCAGCTTACTTCCCTGATGGCCTGAAATATCTCTTGTGGTTGAGATGCTGTTTAGCTTCTGTGACGTGAATTAATAGTAGTAAATCGTATTTCTGTGGGTGATATGTACATAATGGATTCTAGTTGACAGATGGTTCATGACAGGCAAACAGTGGTAGGAAGAAAATCGTTGTGAAAGATAATTTTGCTTTCTGTGCAAGCATCTTAACTATTGAGATGCTTAAGCTACTAATTCACAGCTCTTACACTATACAAACAACACTGAAACAAACTTTAGTTTATTGTGATGACATTGTTTTCTTGATTAAAATTTTTTGTTCATTTTAGCAGAGTGTATTCTGCTGCCTTCCAGGAAGATATTCTGTGTTTAACAGTGTAGTATTACATGTACTACTAACAGTGTTAGGTGCTAATTCTGTAGCCCCCCCCTTTTTTTTTTTTTAGAAGGGGAAAGTAACTGGAGAGAAGTGGATGTGTTGTATGTTACTGTATTCATTGTATCTTCATTATGAAGACACGAAAATAAATAATCCAGAGGCATGTACTAGGACTGAACAATGTATTTCTTGTGTGATGAATATTTGATATAGAGGAAAAAATGTGTAAAGCACTCAAACTAGTTAGAACTGAGTAACGTTCAAATCTTCCTATATTTATGGGCTTACACAATTCTTACAAAATGCATCACCTTCATGTAATAACATGGTTTGACTGTTCTTTGTAAATAGGACTTTTGAACAACTTTCTTGTATCTATTTTATCCTGCCCACATACTTCTAAATTCATTATATGCTTTTATCACAGCAGAAACCCTACTGTGATAAAACTGATTCTGTCATGTTCACAATTTGAACTAATAAATATAATCCATTTAAGCTGCTCTTGCATCTCAGATTATATAATGCTTGATAGGGTTTTGCTATGTAGTTTTTTTTAATTTACACCTTAATCCCATATTTATTTCTGTATACTTGCCTATCTTTTAAATATGTGAATAATTTTTATCTAATAACTTTCTTCTCTAACAGTACAGATGGTCGTTTCTCCCATGCTTTCTGAAAGCATTAAACTTCTCAAGCTAAAATTTGGGTTATGTGGCTTAGCTACATGTAACAATGATAGTCTTCATAGAGAAGTTAAATGATAATTCCTGGTAAAAATCTTGAATAAATCATGGAGCTATAGCAAATTTTTTTTTCTTCCAATTTAACATCAGAAAATAAACTTTAAAAAGAAACTTTAGGTATGGTAGTGATTATGTCAGAGGATGTCTTTGGAGGCATTTATAGTCTTATACTACAGTCACTTGCAAAAAAAAAAATCGTGATATTTGTATACCTTTCAGGATTTAAAGAATTCTTTATTTCCTACTAAATTAAAGTGTAATCTTGGATTAGAAGCTGCCTATTGCATTTTTTAGAGGAAAAAAGTGCTGTTCACCATCTGGTTTTCTATATTGTTTTTTTGGAAGAGGGGAGGAGAGGGAAAATGACATGACTTTGGGTTAGGGGCTTCTTGTTTGGGTTGTTTTTTTCCTTTTCCAGTTATCTTTCTCTTATGTACCCTGTTATCTCCATCTGTGTTCTGACTTTTTATTTAAAGTATCTGTTTCTTCCCAATCCTTATTGGCCTCTGTCTTTCCTAGGCTCATATATGTTTTTATATATATATATATATATACACACATACATGCACACTCCATTCATTTTTTTTCACAGAGGTCTTGAAAAATGGTTTGGGTATTCTGTACCCATGGGACTAAGCTTGTTTTGGCCAAAACCAGAAACTAAATGTGACAAGTTTCCTGTGAAAGCCAATTCTCTTGATGCCTGGCTGTTGAGAGAAGGTGGTAGAATTCAATGGGTGCTATCTCTGTGTCTGGATTTTAATGTTGTCAGTGGTCCATATATACTTGAAAATTGCTATTTACTACTTATTTTGATTTGGTGAAAGGAGAAAGCATTCAGTTTGTGTTCTCCTTTTTCACCTTAAAGTTTTTGTTAATGTTTAATAAATTCTAGGCCTATGTTCCCCTTATAACGGTTCAAGAGAATCCAAAGGAGTGTTCAGGCAAACTATGTGAATGTGACTTGGACATATAAAATGGTAATGGCTGTTGCAGAATGGCTGTGTGATCATGGCCATGACTCCCTTAAAGATCTTTGTGAAACAAAGTTAGCGTAAGTTAGCTGAAGCAGGCCTTGCAGCTATGCTGAGGCATGCTGATAAGGAAGCTGAGAAAAACACTGACCTTGTGCCTAATGTTGTAAATAACTTTGAGGAATCCGCGTAGACAAGAGAGGAAAAAAAAATATGTAGCTAGCTATCCGCAGAAACCGCAAGTAGGAGGACATATGAAAATGTAACCCTTTAGAGCTTAGCCAATCAGCAGATGACTAGTAGGCATAATTAACTGGAACTGTATATAAGACATAATCGCGCCGTAATAAATCGAAGCTTGCTTTATCACTCATATTGAGTCGGCCGCTTGCTTCCCCTCGCTCGTCGCAAATAGCTACTACTTTGTCAATAATAGGCTCTTCTTGTTGTGAGTTAAAATGTTTCTATGGCTTACTGACTATTAATATTGTTTCTTGAGTACTGTGAGCAGTTAAGCTCTATATGCAGTATGAAGTTCAATTTGGGGGATATAAATAAAGCAGGTAGTGCTTGTTTGCCTTGACCTTATTTGCTGTTAACGGTATGAAACAATTGTTAAAAATTGCATGCTCTGAAACAATTCAGAAGTCTTTTCACACGTGCCACTTACTATATAAATGGTTTTCACTTAAAAATGCTTTCTGATTTATCTCTGCCCATCATTGCAGAAAAGAGATTCTTACCTTTTGACCTCTTCCAGTTATTCTTCTCAGTTCATTGGCGTGACTAGCTAAACTAATACCTCAGAATCGTTCCTGGCATCGAAAGTTGTCCATAGTAAATTGTGTATTGTCTAGTTGGGAGAAAGATTTGTTAAAAATCCAAAAATTATTTGATGTCCTTAGGCCTAGATTTGGATTTTCATGTATCTTCTATGTAAAACAAGAACTACGTTTTGATGATAATGGAATTCAAGTCTATAAACAATTAAAGTACTATAAACAAAATCAGTAGAAATCACAGCATCAAAACTGAAGAAAATTTCTAGAGTATTATTTAAAAAATTATTTCTCTACCTCTAGGTAATAGATATTCTGAAATTTAATATCTGATGCTCAGGTGTTTTTCTCATCAACAGCTGTGTGGAGTTTGACTTGAATGTAAACAATGTCATAGGAATAAGAAATACATTCCTTCTGAGAACCTATGCATACAGTAAGTTTTTAGTATATTCTATAAACTCTGCTTTTTAAACTTGTTGTTTGGTATTTATAGACTATTAAAATTGATTAGGTTAATATATATAATTACCTAGTTAACTGCGTTAGCTTCAAGATAACTTCTTGTTGTCCTCTATAAATATATGTAGAAAACTAATATATCTGCTAAGTTTTTAATTGAATATTGTAATATTCAGAAGATAACAAAGATCCTTCATATTAAGGTCCACATATCTACTACAAGGGTTGCTTCAGTCTTCTACAGATAATTATACTAATGATTATCTTGTATAATCTCCAGTTTATTTTATTTCGTTACAGCCACTGATAGGGATGTGTGACCAATAGCTAGCTGTGGCTGTGTGCTGTTACTGAGTCTTTCCTTGGAAAATCCATAACACTGCTTCAGTTCTTATATTAACCATAAAATAAAACTGGTTTGTGTCTCCTCAGGAATCTGTTTCACTATCTTTTCCTGAAACTTAGAGTTATAAAGGGGAAGTAATAAGAACAGCACTCTTAATGCTGTGCTAAGCTCTTCTTACTTAGCATCACGATGTCATTTGGCAGATAAATACATAAGGAGTGGACCTCAGGCTGCTACTTCTAGGCCATCTGTGCTGCTTAGTTTACCACCTGTAAGTGGTACCACTCCTTCACCACCAAGGAGTGAGTTGGTAACTAAGGGAGACTTGTGATTGAAAAAACTTATCTCCTCAATGTGTGAGACCTTCCTAAATAGGCAAGCTACATCAAGCATAGTCTGTCATCTTGTCTTTGGACAACAAAATCTCTCAGGTGACATCAGGCAAATGAAAAGCAAATGGAAACTTTTATCAGACAGTCTCTTGACATACTTCTAGAAGTCATCATCAACCAGGGTGGATAGCATTAAAAGTATTATCCTGCTCACTTAAATTTTATGTGGCTGAAGGGCTTCACCCTGCACAGGAGCAAAAAATTAAATTGCCCATACATCTTCCACATGAGAGGTATCTCTGTTCCATTAGAACAAATTAGATGCTTAGGCAAACAAGGGACTGCTTATCTTAGTGAGCATGATAAAAAATATTCATAAATATTTCTGTGGATGTTCTTCTGTCTTTTTGAATTTAGCCCTTCTATGTTGGTGCATAGGTACTGTAAAAAAAAAAAAAAATTAAAAAAAAAATTTCAAAGATGATATGGCAAAGCGAAGCAGAATGCCCCCAGAAGGGGAAAATGTAGGTAGGTTAAGCAGAGCTATCAACTAAAGTTGATGCTGTTGTGTTATCAGTTGGTCAACTAAGGAGGCATGTCTGCAATTAAATTAGCAATTGATGGTTGGGATATTTCAGTTAGTGGAAGCTGAACCTTTTAGTTTTGAGCAAATAATATTGCTGAGCATCTTCTTGAGGAGGTAGCTTGTTGACTGATGAAAGAGTGTCAGGAAAAGTTTACTGGCCGTGTTGCACACTTTGTTATATACTAATTATGGGTACTAGCAAACAGAAAACCTTATCTTGGAATGAGGTCAACTAAAAAGATATTTTTTTTTGGTGGCACAATAGAAGAAAAGTGTCCAGTTTGGAATTTGAGCCTATTTGTATTTCTGTCATGGAAAAAATCCTATTTCACTTAATGCATGTTCATATGATGTCTGTACAGTAATTCTTCTGCATCTCACAGTTAGTGTAGTAGTAGTCATATCTCTTAGTTCAACCACTGGTGTATAACGTAGGGGATGAGGTGACTGGTGGTAAAGAGTTTTGTTTTGCAGAGGTCTTCCAGATCTAGGACATTCATTCCAAGAAGAGTACTACTTTCAGGGGCATGTGTGCTGAGCTGCTGCGAATAGGTTGTGAGGAAAATCTCATGCTTGGTAGGATTTTCAGAACAATGGAGAATGCAGCAACTGGTGCTATTGCAGAATGTTTCTTGTCCTGGATGAAGTAATTACCTCTGGATGTATTCCTGTCCTGATGTGTGGAATGCAAAACTTTGTCCAGTGATGTCAAGTTAGAAAAGATATTCCAAAACATATGAGGCATTGTAAGGCAGCTGACAGAGCTCATGATCTGTTTCCATGTATCTGCAAATAATAAATAATGCTGTAAGGTCCCTAGGAGGTAGTGGTGAGTGACATCTCCCTATAACACATTACAGCCTTCATTAGAAGGCTATCTATATTCCCCAGAAATTCAGAAGGTCATAGCTGGAATATGACTATTTATGTCTTTACTCATGAAAAGCACATCTTGATTTAATGTGTTATTGTATCTAACAGATCTCATTACCAAAAAAAAAGCTATTGAGGGCAAGGCAAATTTAATATTTTGGTGCAGGGATTACTGCTTTCATGGATCCTGAAGAAAATGTAAGCATGAGCTCTGTGTCCTCCAACCAGAAGAATTTTTTTCCTTGCCCTCAAAGTTTATATAATCTAAATAAGAAAAACTTAGACTTGGTTTGTCCTGGCAGCAAGTTCATTTAGGCAATTAGTTCAGTGAACTGGAGAGAACTTAAAGTAGAATGTGACGCTGCTTCATTGATTGGCACATCCAGTTTTGTCTTATCTGTAAGTTACCTGGCATACCTTGTGATGTATCTGTGGATCTTACTATTCAGACTGTTTTCAAATGCAAATATATTTTTCTGATTTTTATAAGATGAATAGTCGTTGTAGAATAATTAAGTAAATTCTATAAAATATTTACTCCCATGTTCTGAGGTTACCTTTTGTATTATGCTGATCAAGTAGGAACAAATATTGATTGATTGCTGCCTAGTTAAATGTGCTTTTTTTTGAGAAGCATTTATTTTATTTGCAGTTGAGAATAGAGTTCGTCCATTAGTACTGGTGGTTAAGAAGTGGGCAAGTTATCATGACATAAATGATGCCAGTCGTGGTACTTTAAGCAGCTATAGTCTTGTGCTGATGGTTTTGCACTATTTACAGAGTAAGTATTTTTTTTTTCTTGTTGAAACCATCCCTTTTTAAGTTCTTATTTGTGTAGTTTTCCTCTTTAATGAAAATTAAACACTGGCAGGAGTTATCTTGCACGCACAAAAAAAAATCTGACATTTAAGTGGTTTTACTCCATTTTATTAGGGCTGCTTTTTTATTTAACAAGTGGACTTATTCTCTTTGGAGGTAGTTACCAGCTTTAAAAGTAAAAAATAAATCTCTGTACCTGCAGGACACAATGTAACTATAAAAAAACCTCAAGCTCTAGTTAACAAAATTTTGCCTTTTAACAAAGGGAAATACCTAAAATAAATAATAACCCAACCAAAAAACCCCAAACCACTGAAATTGTTATATTTATTTGGGAGCTTCCAAGAAAATTCAAAGGGACAACAAATGATGTGGGGTTGCTTATCTGTGCTCTGAGTGAAGGACTGAACATTGGGGACGTGTGTGCAAGAATGCACTACCATGTGGTTAGATGTTTCCAATGATTACTCCATTCTGTAAGGTCTTCAACATCAGTCGCTATTAGAAGTTGGGATATTTGACTGCCACTGGCAGTCAACTTTTATTGTGACTTTAATATATTGAAACATTGAACATCTGTATGGAGCTGGATGACTTCACCCGAGAAACTAAGGATCCTTGTTGAGAATTCAAGAAAGCCATACAGTCAAGAAATGTTCTTGAAGAATAGATTGAAATGAGCTTATCTCCCTATTTTTATTTTTATTATTATTAAAAGAAATCCATGTTTGATTCTTTTTTTTTTTTTTTGGTAGTTTTCAATTTTTGCTTAAGACTTAAGGAATCATTTAGCTCAATATGAATATCTTGATTGTTTATTAGGGGATAAGTGGCTTCAGAAAGGAAGGCAAGGAACCCCTTGTATATCTTGTGGAGTGACATGCCTGTAGAAGTATTTTCTTAATTCCTGTCAGTTCATATATAGACTTGTGTATCTTGCTGCTTGTATTCATTCTACATCTTTGTTTTATTTTTTTGTAATGTGTTCATTGTTCATGTTAATGACAGCTGGTTCTTAACACTTTATGTTTATATCTGTGGACAAGTTGTGTATGCTCTCACTTTAGACTTTTTCCCTTTGTCAGTTTGTGTAGGTTTTAATTTTTTTTTTAATCTAATAGAAAGATTAATGTTTAGTTTCTCTGACAGCTTCTTTGGCCTGGAATGTCGATAGTTGGCTGCCTGCTCTACAGCAAGTATTTATTAGTTTCAAGATTGCACTGCACCCACCCTGTACTAGGGTGGAAAGCCTTTATGATAATTGACTCAGCTGAAAGCCAGCCACCAGCTAGAACAGTATCTGTAGTAGAAGACCTAGGAGGGTGGGTGTTTTGTCTGTTTGGGATCTAGTTGGCTGGTTTACTTCTGAATTTTGACACTTGTGATGTGTGCTCATTATTAATGTACCAATCACAAGGATAGTAGGACATAAGCTAGTCTATCCAATGACTGTGTTGTCTTTTCTACACCTACTATGGTGAAATTCTATGGATTTTTTTTATGTGGAAAGCAAGGAAAATGCGTCCAGGTCTGTTGTCACAGCTCTGAAAGCATATTGTAGGTGACTGAGTACTTCAGTATTGATCCTTAACAAAAAAAAAAAATCCCAAGCAAACAAAAATTGTTGATTTGGAGGAGGTGAAGTGACAAGCAACTTTAATCAATTTGGACTTTTTATTTTTATTAGTTATAAGATTGAAAATGTTGGGAGCAACTGGATGCTATGTAAAGGTGAAGCACATGCAGGAGAGGAGAAAAAGAATCTTTATGTGGTCTAGTAATGAGTGACCATCTCAACAGTGACTTGATAAGCATTTGATAGTGTTACTTTTTTTTTTTTTAATGGGAAAGGGCCTTTTCGCTTTGAAAATGGATTTGGAAAATAAATTTCTGTGCATTGTGGTAACTCTAGAGACTTGTTTTGGGTGCTGTGTGCAGTCATGAATAGCCAATTACTGAGCTGTACATAAAAGTAACACACAAAAGGGAAGAGAGTAGGAGTTACAAGTATAAATGTGTAGGCTTGCTACAGTGTTAACAACCTTGCAAGCATGAGGGCATTTGTAGTCATCTGTGGCAGCTGCCACAGCTGTCTGGGAAAGGGGGGGGGGGAGTTCAAATAATTCCTTTCATGTAAAACTGTGATCAGTCAGCTGCCTGGGAAGGATCAACAGTCTGCAGGCCAAAGAGGAGCTATTATCAGTGCTTCATCAGTCTTTTCTGCTAAAAAAGGCTGAAATGTGTCACTGGACATGTATCTAGCACTAGCTGTTTAGGTTCTGATGTTTTATTCATAAAGATTTTAACTTTTTTTTTTTTCTTTTACTGAAAGCAGCTTGTGTCCTAGTCACAGAATTTTCTAATAGGGCTTTTGTTGATGTTACTGGGCAGAGGGAGCTTTCTTTAGCAGTAAACGGTGTCCCTGTCTTCACTAGGCATTTTTTTCCCTTTATTAATCCATTTCCATATTCTCATACTTGTATGGAAGCCTTTGAATCTAAGGTTAGTGTGTCTTGAGTTTATTTTGTAGATGCATCAGCATCTTGTGCGTGAACTTTCCTGCAGGTAACAGGTCCAACTATCTTGTACAGTAGAAAAAGGAAAATTTGCATGGCAAATGCTAGTGGTAAAGGGTAACTTCTTTTCCCCCTTAACTCTATCCTCCTAGTAATTACGCAGACCCAGATGAAATACCTTGATTGCTCATGTTGCTCAGATTTTGTTGCCTTTTCTTTCATTATGGCAGATATTTGGAAAATATCCAAGATCTTGTAGAAATAAGATGCTCTTTCATATTTCTGAACACCCACAAACAAAATAAAGCTATTATTAAAGCAGCTGTGATCATATTCTTAGTAGTCCTGCTAGTTAATATAGTATACTCTTTGAAGATATCCCAAGCATGTTCTGAGAATTATGCTGTTTTGATTCTTAGTCCCTATGGAAAAAGTATTTTGTAACATCTGTTACCCTGTGAGACCTTGTCTGAAGGGTGAATTAAGTCCCAAGTCAGTCCTGTGTGCTGAACTTAATTATTGTTCTCCCTAGTGAATGATGTAGACCAATTCTTTAAAGACATGTTGAAGACATGATGTTGAAGCTTTAGTATGAGGAGTGCTCTTAACAGTTCTGTAGCTTGAGTAGGATATGAATATTTTAGGTGGTGGGTTTTTTTTTTTTTTTCCTATCTATGGCACCATCTAATCTGGGAGAGAAGGGTTGTGTGTTCCCCCCACCCCGTTACTTGTATTGTGCAATATATGCTTTCCCTGTTCAGGACTTTCATAAGTTATAGACATTAATGATACTAACAAACACAAAATAAACTAAACAATTGTATGACCTTTATAACCTGTTTGCCGTTTAGTAGACTAGCTAACAGCATTAGACTGTATGGGGATGTTTCTAGCAATTGCTGCTGAATGTTACTTTTATCTTTAGGTTACTTTTGGAGATGGTATGTAATACTTTACAGCTGAAGAATGTGTACTTATGCAGTATCTGGAGACTTCCTGTGCTGTGACAAAGTCATATTAGATGTAAGGAAAAAAAAAAAAAAGCTCTGATTTTCCCTTAGGGAATCTAGATGAGTTTCTTATAGCTGTGAATTAAAATTAATTTTAAGAGTCAAGTTGTACCCAGCTGCTGTAGAATTTTTCATGTGTTCTACAAATAGCAGTATCCTAGTAACAGCTTCCCTTAGCTGAATTAACTCCTTATACTACGATATACAAGATATAGTAATAGAAAGAAAGATTTGTGGGAAAACTTATTTTACAAAATGCATGGAAGTGAAGTTCTTAAATGTTTCTAAGATGGAATTTCAGTAGTTGATATGATAGTTACCTGTGAATTACATGAATTATAGCAATTTTCAACTTTTTTTTATAGCCCTACCTGAACCTATCCTTCCATTTCTCCAAAAAAATTACCCAATAAGTGTCTCTCATACACATATGTGTAGTAAATTAAGCTGCTTATCTAAAATATGTGAATTCTTAAATATCTAATGGTTTAAGTTAAACACAGTCTGTAAGCTTGGTCATTGATACACTAAACAGAAGTGTGAAAAGTTATTTGCTGCTTTTTATAATTTCTTTAGTAAAAAGTTTGTTATATGTAAGAAGACTTCACACACAGTGGGAAATGAGTGCTAATGAGAGCTGCTGACATAATTTTCTTTATGCTGGCCTGAAAATATCCCTGTCATCTGTAACTTTGACGCTCAATTCTTAATGTGTTAAATAGTGTTGTTTCCATCCAACTGTGGTGTTTCAGAATTCTATACCTTCCCATAGCTGAGTTGCTTGATATTTCTGGGTGCAGGGAGTGAATGATATGTTTTAGGGAGACTTTTCAGACCTCACAAAATTGGGCCTCAATCCAACAAGATTTGTCCCCTTTTGGGGACTTTGCTGTTATTTTTAGATCATACTCTGAGTTCCAGAGGACTCTGTAAATTGGTGTGCTTTGATCCTCTGCAGAATTAGGACTGTGATTAGTGAGCCTTAATCTAAGGAAGATTACCTAGAAATAACAGCTACTGTCTTAAATATTTGTCTGAGGACAAAAGAGCTATTGCTGAATAGTTCTATGCTATAATTTATTTAGAGGAATGCTTTATTTCTTCTTCCTTTCCTTTCATGTGTCACTTCTTAAATTTGTTTTTTCCCTTTATTCATAGTTACTATAGTTTGTCTCTGTCTACTTTGTGTTGGTTTTTTTTTTACTGTTGCTGATAATTGTGCTGAGGTAGTAGTATCAGAAAGTCATTCTTTCTTTTGCATATACTTCCTATAATGCTGAAATGGGAATATTTGATGGCACTGTACATTAGGGAGAAAGAACTGTGGTGTCAGCCATCTTGGGTGATTAGAATAGTCAAGATGTAGAAGAAAGCTTTGAGCTATAGTAAGCTGTTTTATTTCTGTTTTGTAACCCTGCTTAGGTAGTACCTTCTAATCTCTTCATTATTAGTGCTTTAAGCATTTGAAGCTGTCTTTCATTTCTTGTACACCTAGCTTTATCTGGTGGATTGATTTTAAATTTCTAAATTTGCTAATTATATTTACCTAAAGCTCATATGCTGTAGTATCTTTTGTGTAGCATGTAAGTTAAAGAAAACAACTGTAAGAATCTGTAATTTTGACTTCTTTGTAGTAATAATTCAAACACTTATATTTGTAGTGTTTGAACTGTGTAAATGCCTTCAAAGTACTATACTAATATTAATGGTTTAAATCATTAAAGTAAGCGTACAATACCATAAGCTGAAAAATCTGATGAATTTGTACTAAATGTAAAGTTCTAACTTGTATCCTGTGACAGTGGTAAAACACTTGCAGGTTCGTGCGTTTCTAGAACGCTGCTGTAGGAATAGCATTTTTACCTTGTTTCAACATAGATTTCTTTGTTGGTTATCTATCTTGCCTTTTGGAGTATGGACAAATATTCTAGGATTACAACTAGAATAAAAATAATATTTTATACATGCTTACTATAAACCCAAATTAAAACTATGGATCAGGATACTAAAAAAAAAAATTATGCTAGAAATTTGCAAATATATTTTTAGTCTACTGTCTTCATTAGGAATGCAATCACTTAAAATGTGCGGTGAAAGTTACAATTTCTGAATATTGATACTGCAAAAAAATTTTAAAATGAAAATCGGAAACACACCAAAACTATTCTGGTCTTGTAGCTTGCAGTAATAAATAGAAAACATGGGCAAATGTCAGTATCCAAAGAAACCATGTATTTTTCTTTGTGGTTGTAGCTAGTCAAAGCTGTGTCTCTGTCCTAATACTACACGTAAATGCTGCTTCTCCCTTTCTGAAACAAACCACCCTACTTACAGTCTGTTGGGTTTGTGGGTGGTTTTGGTGTTTCTGCTTGGTGGTTGGTGTGGGGTTTTTTTCCAAATGAAATTTGCAGCTCCTGCAGTTTGAAAATATTTCTGTGCTTTGAAGGAAACTGCTTGTTTTAAATTGTAGGTGCTGTGTAAGAGAGACATGCTTACCTTAAGTGAGAAACAAAAGGCAGATTCTGTGACTTGGTGTATCCCTACTGGAGATGTGATGGGTGAGAAGTCCTGTAAAGTCACCAGATCTGACCACCTGTATGTTCTCTTGCCATGGGGGAGTCTCCAGCTGGCACTGAGCTGATGTTTTTCAACTGCTAGTTCAGGGGGAGTGTTGGAGCCAGATGGGGTAGATGAGTAGCCCACAAAAATGTGTTGATCAGTTCTGAAGCTTATATAGAATTTGCCTAAGTGTTATGACTTTCACAGATAAGCTCTGGAGAACCTGTGGTGGTTTAGTCCACTATTGCTTCTGGTTGTCTTGCTGTGTATTTGCCAGAGGTGAACATTGCTGCAACTGGGAGTCAGAAGGGAAACATGTGCCTCGGGCTGCTCTGGAACGCTGGAGACTGGTGTATTAGCTTAAATCCAGATGGAGCTGGGTCTCAACTAGTGCTCTGGATTGTGAACTTCGTGGACTCTAGCATGAGTGGATTTTTCTGCTTCATGAGCAGCCATATCTTACAAAGGGATGAGACAGAAGATGGGATGGTACTTACTGTAGCTACTTCATGTGTGGGAGTCAGTCCTTGTACAGACAGTTTGCTGCACCCTTTGAGTTGCACTTGTTTAAAGTATAAAAATGAATTAAATCTTCATCTGTAAGACTGGAGAAGGGTGTTTTATGCATGTGACTAGATACCTATAAAAAATGGCAAGATACTGTGCTGATGTTACTACTGTAAACTTTTTTTGAAGGAAGAATCTTGTACAGAGTTAAACTCATACATCAAGATATTCAAATTTAAAGATATTTTTTTTGTATGTATGCTTGTGTTCCTTTCCCAGTGTGTAAGTTGGAATGAGAATATGCATAAGCATTATGTAGCTTGAATATAAAACATCTTGCTGAATGCTAATGTTTCCCTGAGAAATCAGTCAACCAAAGTAAAGATTAGAGATCTAGCAGGGGGAAAAAAAAATTTGGGGGTCCCTTTTTCTGTGGCATTTTGAAATAATGGATAGCTCATCTATATTTGTTTCTCAATGAAATCTTGAATTTTCCATTTTTCTTAAGATGGAATGAGGCAAAGACGCAGCAAGCAAATTGGGGACTAGTTTTAAAAGAAGTTGAATTACTTGTCTTCTAGAGCAAGTTAAAAAAGCAAAACTTACAGGAAGGCCTACTTGAAACTAAGCTAATTTGAAGGATGCTTTGTAATACTGTTTTATTACCAACCTCCCTTATGTGCAGAATCTATAATCTGTACCTTGTTCTGTTTATCTAGTTATTCCCTGAGTCCCTCTAGCAGGAAGTATTGTTATTCCTGTTTTACAATAGGTGAACGGAAGCAGAGGGAGGCTAATAGAGTTTCATGGGGTTTCTGTGGCAAAGCAGAAAAATGAGCCTAGGTATCCTGTGGCTGGTCTGATCTCTTGTTCAGTGGACACCGAGTGATTGCTTTGTTAAGAAATGAACTTAATCTACTGTGGTTATTGATATATTGAATACTTATTTGGGTTTACATGTAAAACTCTAATCTGGTAATAGTAATTTTCCTCCATAAGAAACTGTATTTCAGACAGATGAAATACCCCTCCCTCTTCCCATATTAACTTATTGGCATTAGTAGACATCTGTTGTAGTTTCATTGCATTTCTGTTTTGTATTGTTGGAGGACAGCAGCCATTGTTCTCATTCCTTTTTCCCCCCATGCCCATTTCCTCATGAGCTGTTATACTGCTAATACTAAATTAATTTATTTGTGATTCTTCCACAACTTTCTGTGGGTGTGAGCAAGGAGTGACTTTCACTTCAGTAACCTATCTGATTAACATTAGGGTTAAAACTGTATATATTGTATAATCTATGAACAACTGTTTCCCTCTTAGATCTTTATATGTGTTGCGACAGAGGGAAGACACAGTCACTCAATATGAGTGATCAGCAGACTTCGTTTATTGTCCCTTACAGTCACCTTTTATGCCTTCTTATAATTAGCTCATACATATTACAAAAGTTAAGCTCATTATTGGTTAGTTGCCTAAATACCAAGCCCGCCCCTAGTTTCTCTTCTGTAGTTATCTGTTCCCACCTGTAACATTCTTTTCCCACCACGATCTTCCTGTTATTGTGTAACAAGAACAGCCAAGGATAGTGTATTTTTGTTTTACTTCAGATAAGCTGAGAGCGATGTGCATTTTTGTCCAGCCAGCTGGACTATGTCTATGTGACCCTTTTCAGCTAGCCAGTTATCCACAATATGTATGCTGCGTATCTGCTTTTTATGTCTGTTTCCATGTTTTTGGTGTGTTCTGTTGGATTGTAAACTGTTACATTCTGAGCCCTGCTAACTATAATAATACTTTATATGCAAAGTTATATCATGTGAGAATAAGACCTTAAATTTTTCACAGCTAGAAGAATGGCTTTTTCTCCCATAAGGTATTGTGCAAAGTTCCAGGAAGCCTTGCTAGAGCTGGCAAAAGAGGACAGGAGTCTGAAACTTTCCAATCCTACTGGTTTTATTGCTATCCATGCTTTTCTCAGAGCCTGCTGTGAATGTAGAAATAGTATTACAGTGTATAGCTGTTCCAGTGATAATCTAGTACTATAAAGTGATATTGATACTATTCCTTAAAATAACAAAGGAGTGGAAGGGGAGATAGTAATGATTGAATGGGTCCCTACATTTACGTAGATGTATGTCCTTATGTGGATGTAGAACTTGTATTTGTGTGTCTTGGGTTTATTTTCCTTAAAATACATTGCTGTAAAATGTAGTATCCTGGTATTACCAGGTTTTAAAAATAGTTTCTCTAGCTAGCAATAGAAGATATATATTCTTCTGAGAGACTGGGGTACATAGAGGAGAACCTAAAGGATGTGATGGACACCCAAACTGTATAGCAGATTTAAAACCATGTTAATTTAGTCTTGTGTAGATTCCTTTTAAAGCTGGCTTTCCTTTATAACAAAGCTGACTCCTTCTTCTCCCCCAAAGAAAAGCATACTCCAGCTTAAATGCTGCATTCTGTGTATTCGGGTTTTCTGTATAACTTATTCTTTCAGGTAAGTTTGCTAGAGGTGCTACTGCAGTCTTTGAACTCACCATGTGGGAGGATGCAGGTTCATATTGGAGCTACTGGGTTTGACATCTAATTTTAACTCTGTGCTGTGGGGAAGAATAAGTCGGGCCTTTCTTTCAGATTGAGAGTTTCTGTACCACAGTTATGGGAACTTGGCAATAAGTGCATTAGCTTCACCTACTCTTATTTTGGTTTGACTGCAGCCAGCTCAGTGCAGGCTATCTTACTCAGCTTCCGTTCATGTGGTTTTACTAGCATGTAAACACAAGTCCAGCTCAGATTCTCCCATGATAAAATTATTTAGCAAATAGAAGGCAAGGGATGGTCTCGGACGCTCCTGTGCAAGATGATTTTACCTGAGCTCGTGGGAAGTAACTAGCATCCAACAGGAGTGCAAGAGAAAGAGCTGTTTGTTTGCATGTGTCCTTGAACCTCTAATAAGCAGATGGGCAGCTTTTCTGTTGTGAAAAAATATATGCACCTAGATTAAGTCTGTGTGTGTATGTGTGTATATATATATATACTCTCTGATTTTATTTGGGCAGGAATGTTTTAATCCTACTATGCAGTTGCATCTTGTTCATAAAGTTCCACGTACCATTCCTCATTATCTCTCAAAAAATGGATCAAGCCTTGGAGATTTGCTAATAGGCTTCTTCAAATATTATGCCACAGAATTTGAGTAAGTAATAAGCTCATCTTAGTGTTTTAGAATATGTAAAATTTTGATTCCTTTTATTCAATATATCAACACTTTATGACCCTTGAAGAGAAGAGAATAACAGTAATATAGGAGTGATAACTGATAGAGAGGAAATGGGTGAAAAGACTAAAGGACAATAGGAATGTTGATAGTGTCTGACATCTTTTGCTTAGCCAAACAGATTATCCTGTAAAATAGCTGCTGAAAGTTAGATAGCTTTGTCCTTTAAAAATAGCTGGGTTTTGTTATATTGCACTATTTTAAAATTGCATATGTCTGTATGAGAAAGATCTATTCTTCTTAGGTGTAGTTAAGGTATTGATTGTGATATGGGATTATTCGAACCTTAATAGCCACACTTGTCTTCTGTCATGCCAAGTCAATGCAGATTACTGACCAGGTGGCTCTTTTCACTTGTATTATAGTCAAAGTATATAGGCCATATCTAGTGAGGACTTCTCCCATAATATAGTTGGCTCACTAACCTTGTTAGTTTGCTAGAATCTTGAATTTAATTTTGGCATCTGGACTTCCTTGTAGAAGAGAAATAGAAGCTAAAATTGTGAGTGAATTTGAGAAAGCTGTAGATTATGAGCACTTTGCCAAATGGTCACTAGAGTTTCTTATAAAGATTGCTTGTCCATGTGAAACACCAAATGGCTGTACTTAAGCTTAAAGATCTCCTTAAGAACTTGTTTCTGAGGTAGTTGGTTCATACATGTTTCTGTCCTATGTAGTGCATCGTATCCATTTCCTGGAAGGAGAACAAAATGTGTAACTGCTGGATATTCATTATTATTTTTGAAGTGTTCATGTTTTACTTCAATGTAAGAAATGAGTGATCATGAAATCTTTAAAACATTGCTGGGGCATGTACCACATGTGGAATATGTGAACTAAATCCATATGTCCTGTGGCAATTCATGAACTAATTGCACTTTTTGCATGCTTTAAGCCTGATTCTGAGAAATTTTCTCATAAAGGATTTTCCTTCCACAGTCTCTGCAGATAAGGGAATAGTCTTTTGTCCTAAATGTTTCTCCTGAGTACTGTCTTTTTAGCTGGCAAACTGCTGTTTGCTGAAGAGGTGAATTGGATGTTGCTGGAGAATATCCTCAAGTTCCTAATTTATATGGGACACTAGATGCATCCTTTACTACTCATCTGTATAATGAGTTGTTAATCTTCATATATGAAAGAGGTCGATTTAGTAAATATCTTTTACACTAAAGAAGTTGTTTCTGGTTTGTCTGTGCAAACTAGCAAGGAAGGCCTTGCCCAAATGCAAGAAAAATATGTAATTTGACCTTCCTGGTTTGGGTGCTTGTGAAACAGAATCAAGAGCAGATTTCTGCATAAATGAGTAGCTGGTCCCTGTGTTGGGTTACTTTAAGGGAAGATTATTTCTTTTTGCCTGCTGTTAGATATGCAGGATATACTAAGAAGTATGAAGACTAACAATGCTGCAGTATCAGTACTTGAACTGATGGCAATATATTAATGTTACCTCTTGTGATGATCATATATAAGGGGAAAAAATGTTACCTCAATTTAATTGCAGAGGCATGGGGAAGCTTCTGGTTAAAACAAAGCTTGAAAAGTGGTGAATGAAGACAGATTGGTTGCTGAAGTAAAGGGAAGAAAAGATTGGTTTTTTTTTTTTTTTTTTCAAACAGTAAAAGAATATCTAGTTAGGTTTTTTCCAGTGTTAAGTACCTTTTAAATATTTGACTGGTAATATTTTGTTATAAAAACAAAAAAAAAAAAAGACCCTGTGAATTATTTTTTTTAAAAAATAATCATTAGTATTCCTGTGGTGAAAATGTTACATAGCTGAGAAGTTATATCAGGCAATGACGCACCTAATGCAGCAATCTATATTATCTCTAAATTTTTCTACTACAGAAGTAACTTAGTTGTACTGTTTACTTGACCATCTCTGTATTCCGGGTAATTATAATTCCCATTTGAAAGGAGTGGAGTATGTGTCTTGAAGATACCAAAATTATGGTAGCTTCATAAAAACTGGAAACTGGCTGGAGAAGAGAAACTCAGTACCCATGTGGAGGAAAAGGTGGGCAGAACATGGGATTTAAATGTTTGTGTGTGTGTGACAGCCTGCCATTGAGAACAAATAGTATCATGTACCACATCATATATCACAGTATAAGTTATCTTTGCTTTGAGGTTGCTGATGGAAACAACATTATAGGTAGGAATAAGGATGAGTTAAATAAGCCCAACATAGGGCTCTGTTAGTTCTGCCTTTCATGGAAGAACTAGTATTTTACGTCTGAATCATAGAATGGTTTGGGTTGGAAGGGACCTTTAAAAAAGTAATCTAGTACAACCCCCCTGCAACAAGCAGGGATATCTTCAACTAGATCAGGTTGCTCAGAGCCCCGGCCAACCTGACCTTGAATGCTTCCAGGGATGGGGCATCTACCACCTCTCTGGGAAAACCTGTTCCAGTGGCTCACCACCCTCACAGTAAAGAGTTTCTTCCTTACATCTAGTCTGAATCTACTCTCTTTCAGTTAAAAACCCTTACCCCTTGTCCTATCGCTACAGTCCCTACTAAAACATCTGTCCCCATCTTTCTTATAAGCCCCCTCTAAGTATTGAAAGGCCACAATAAGGTCTCCCCAGAGCCTTCTCTTCTCCAGGCTGAACAACCCCAACTCTCTCAGCCTTTCCTCATAGGAGAGGTGTTCCATCCCTCCGATCACTTTTGTGGCCCTCCTCTGCACCTGCTTGAGCAGGTCCATGTCTTTCCTGTGCTGAGGACTCCAGACCTGAACATGATAGTCCAGGTGGGGTCTCACAAGAGTAGAGTAGAGGGGCAGAATCACCTCCCTTGACCTGCTGGCCATGTTCCTTTTTATGTAGCCAGGGATGTGATTGGCTTTCTGGGCTACAGGCACACATTGCTGGCTCATGTCGTTTTTCATCCACCAATACCCCTAAATCCTTGTCTGCAGGGCTGCTTAATCCACTCATTGCTCAGCCTGGATTTGTGCTTGGGATTGCTGACCCACGTGCAGGATCTTGTATTTGGCCTTGTTGAACTTCATGAGGTTTGCAAGGGCCATCTCTCTGTTAAGGTCCCTCTGGATGGCATCCCTTCCCTCTAGAGAATCAACCACACCACTGAGCTTGGAGTCCTCTGCAAACTTGCTGAGGGTGCACTCAGTCCCGCTGTCTGTGTCCCTGATAAAGATGTTAAATAATACTGGTCTCAATATGGACCCCTGAAGGATACCACTTTTCACTAGTCTCCACCTGGACATTGAGCTATTGACCACAACTTTTTTAGTGTGACCAACCAGCCAATTCTTTATCCACTGAATCCATCCAATCCATATCTCTCCAGTTTAGAGATAAGGCTGCTGTGTGGGACAGTATCAGATGCTTTGCACAAGTCCAGGTAATGACCAGTCACTCTTCCTCATCTGTCAATGCTGTAACCCTGTAGTAGAAGGCCGCCAAATTTGTCAGGCATGATTTGCCCTTAGCGAAGCCATGTTGGCTGTCACCTCTTTGTTTTCCATATGCCTTAACATAGTTTCCAGGAGGATCTGTTCCATGATCTTCTGAGCACAGAGGTGAGGCTGAGTGGCCTGTAACTCCCCAAGCCTTTCATTTTTAAAAAGGGAAATAAGGGGGTGGTTTTCCCTTTTCCAGTCGCTGGAAACTTCACCAGTCTGCTGTGACTTGTCAAATATGATGGACAGTGGCTTAGCCACTTCATCTGCTGGTTCCCTCAGGACCCTCAAATGTATCTCATCAGGTCCCATGGACTTGTGCACCTTCAGGTTCCTTAGATGGTCTCAAACCTCATCTTCTTCTACAGCAGGTGGTTCTTCATTCTCTCAGTACCTGCCTTTGGATTCTGTGAATTGGGCGGCATGGCTAGAGCACTGAAGACTGTGGCAAAGAATTTGTTGAGTACCTCAGACTTCTTCACACCGGTTGTAGCCAGCTCTCCCATTTTGCTCGTTGGGGGAGTACATTTTCTTTCATCTTCCTTTTTTTTGTCCTATGTACCTGAAGAAACCCTTCATGTTACTTTTCACATCCCTAGCCAAGTTCAGCTCCAGCTGTGCCTTGGCTTTCCTGATCCTCTCCCTGCACTCTTAGGCCATATCCCTATAATCTCCCTAGGGCGTATATTCCTTCCTCCACTGCCTATGTGTTTTGGTTTTGTGTTTTCATTTGGCTAAGAGGTCTTGACTTAGTCAAGCTGGTCTTCTACCTCTCCTGCCTAACTTCTTGCACATTAGGACTGAGAGCTCTTGCGCCCTAAGAAAAATGTCTTTAAATATTTTCCAGCTCTCACTAGCTCCTTTCTCTCTGAGGGCAGTTTCCCATGGGATCCTGTGCGCTAGCACTCTAAACAGCTGAAAGCTTGCCTTTCTGAGGTTTAGGGTCCTGACTCTACTTTTTACTCATCCTGTACCCCTCAAGATGGAGAACTCTACCAGGGCATGATTGCTGCAGCCCAGGCTACCTCCAATCCTGACCTCTCCGATAAGTTTTTCTGCATTAGTGAGCAAGGGGTCCAGCAGTGCGTCTCCTCTGGTTGGGCTCTCCTTCACCTGTACTAGGAAGCTGTCCTCAACGCACTCCTGTAGTTTCCTGGACTGCTTGCAGTTCTCTGTGCCACTTTTCCAGTGGATGTCTGGGTGGTTCAAGTCCCCTATCAGGATCAGGGCCTGTGAGCATGATGCTTCCTGCAGTTGAAGAACTCTCTCTTCATCAACCTCCTTTCCTTGATCAGGTGGCCTGTAGTAGATACCAGCCACAAAATTTCTTTTGTTGGCTTGGTCTCTAATTTTAATCCATAAGCTCTCAGCCTGCACATGCCATTCTTCAAAGATAGTTCTGTGCAATCAATCCCATTTTTTGGTATAGGGGGCCTAGATACTGTCCTTTGGGACTGTACTTCTCTTGGATTTATTGTCTGAAGTTATGTAATGGTTGTTTAAGATCATTTGTTGATTAAGTTGTATTTGGTGGAAATGATGAAATCAGTTATGACAAAACATAAAATGCGATTGTTTGTGGTTCTCTTCAGGGCAGAATTGGTCAGGTAATAAAGTGATTTTTTTAATAGAACTATATTTAATTGAATATACTCGTAATTTGTACCCATCTTAATGTGTTTCTGCAAGTAGCTTTGGCTTATAAGAATACTCTGGAAAATATAAGCTTTTACATTTATTTGTAGTGTATTCATACAGACTTACACTTGGAAGTCCCTGGTCTTTTTCTTTCAGATTCTTGCCTTCTTCATGAGGAGCAGTGATACCAGAAATAACTGACGATTGAGAAAGCTGTTCAAATGGTTATTGTTAATTTATGGATTGAAAAATGTGTATGCAGAGAGTATTAACTTTGCATTGGTAATAATTATGTGCAAGCCAAAATGGTTAAAATCAATGCACGAATAACTTGCTGTTGACAATTTCTAGCTCAGATTTTGGTACCAAGTGAAGGTTTAATGATGCTATTAGATAAAGTAGTTTTCAAGTCTAAATGCAAAGCTGTTTAAATAGCTAGAAACGTAACTTTTTTTGTTGCTTCTTGCTAAATCAGTTTATAATAAACACATTTAGGTTTTGCTGAGAAATTAAGCCAGGTAGAAAGAAAGAAAGAAGTTAAGAGAAGAATTACATGTTTGAAGTAAAACAGTACTGCTTGTTTTAACCAGAGATCGAATATTTGTTGTGTAACTGACTGGCCTGGATATCTCTGATTTTTATTTTTTTTTTAAATAAGATTTTAGACAAGGCAGGAGAGTTGAACTGTCAGCACTGTAAGCAGCTTCTGCTCATGACCAATGTTCTGGAGCTGCAGTTTAAGCTTCTTTGATGCTCTAATTATTTTTTTTTTTTGTGCTGCTATGTTTTTATTATTATTTTTTTTTTAGCAATTCATCTGAATTTCTTATTAAGCTTGTGGTTGATGGTAGTTTATTAAAAAGATGTGATAGGAAAGTATTTGGTGCTTCACGTTCACAACTTCTCTTATTCTTGCAGAAGTAGTCTAATATGGGAATTAAGGAGAGTGATGGGTTAGAAGGAAAACTGTATTTAGTTTTGAATGCTAGAAAATTTATCATCTGTACTAATTTTCTAAAGAATATATCAAGAGAAGTTAAATATGCACAGCAGTGGGTGAATAAGTAAACTGAGGTATCCTAAACTACGCTTCATATGCTGTGTCTTGCACCTTTTTGAAATATTAAAAATGGTCCTACTTGTATTCTTAAATGATAGCTAACTTTCATAAGTGGCTTTAATCATGAGCTGTTTCCAAGCTAACCTGTAGAATCGTAGACACAGATATTTAGCTGTTGTAAACTGTCTTATCACCACTGACTTAATGGAGTTATGACAGCTAATCTGTGGCCTAGGGAGCAGAGAGTTCTTCCAAATTTAACTGAGGATTTACAGACTGTATTTTGATTTACAGTTGATACTTATAGGCGTTCTGCAGGTGGCTGATGCACCTAGCCAAGCTCCTTGGTGTGTGGTGATCCAGGCCTTTTGCTGATACGGTAGTTTCCTGGTTTAGTTAAGAGCGGCTGAAAACTGGCTGATTAGAATTGGTTAGGAGTATAAAGCTTAGAACAAAGAACATAAAGCAAGTGGCTGCTTTGGCTTCCATTTATGTTCGGCATAGCATTATGCTAAGCATCATAAAGATTGTCCTCTAAACTGCACTGCTGTTCCTATTTGTGTGATCATTTCCTATGGTTTTGTTCTTGTAAAATTGTGTGCAGAAAGTAATAGGCTTTCTTCAAATTTGCATTTGAGTTGTTGCAGTTGTAGAAGATTCACCATACACAAAGTATTAGTACTTTTTCTCATAGCTTCCTTGCACTAGGAATGCTGGCCTTTAAGCATGCTATCTTTATATATCTTGTTGATTATTTTTTTAATAGAATGCAACATGTGATGTCATCTGCACTTAAACTCCTTATGTTACTTTTCCCCACAGAAAATGCTGAAAGATAAATTTGACGCTATAATTTATTTGTAACTTAGAAATAAATGTAGATGTCCATGCTGATGTTTTTTGAAGGGGGGAAAAATATTTTGTCATGAATATGTTATTCATAGAAACTCTCATGTTCTCTTTTGCAGATGTTTTTGTAAATATACTTTTGTGTTTGTGGAAAACTTTTTCTTGTTTCCTACCCATCGTTCCTTACTCTTATATAGTGAATTACTGTTTATTCTAAATTATTCCTTATTATAAAGTACTGTGCTATCTAGGCTTATGACATAGCAATTTGTCAATTTTTTAATGTAAACTGATGTTATTAATTCAGAATCAAGACTTAAAAGGTCTGTGAATTGTTTTCCTTTTCCCTAGTTGGAACCATCAAATTATTTCAGTTCGTGAGGCCAAAGCTGTTCCATGACCTGATGGTTTTGAATGGAGAAACAAATTTATTTGTGTAGAAGGTAAAATGTAAAGCTGCATTATAATTTTAAACTGTTAAAACACTGAATATGTGAATCTGTCAATTAGACTTTACCTTGGTAGTGTTTTAATAATGTGTGTGTAATATATTTACATAGAAAATGACATTTAAGCAATGTAAATAGTCTTGCAAAAAACATTTGAGAAGGAAGCTTTAATTTCTGTAGTATTTAAAAATAGTTCTGACTCTTTCTTCAAGAGGACTTATTGTCCTGTTATTTTGGAACATGGATTAGGACTTTGACGAGGAACGGCAGTAGTGTGTGTTTTCCTGCTCTGCAGAAGTAGTCTTCAGTTTTGTCAAGATGGAGCTCCTGAAAAAACAGTGTGCACATATTCAGATTCCTCTCTAAGAATATTCTTTGTTCTAGTAATGCTCTGGCATCACAAGTCCTAGCAGTAACTAGATTACATGTTTGTTGATCCCCTTGGGGTTGCTATTTTTGGTTGTCTGGTGAACGTAGTTTCCACAGAGGGTAAATCTAGGCTACCTTTTGGATTTGCATATCTTAGCCGCCTTAGTTCAGGCTGAACTGGGCAGTAGCATGATACAGGAAACCTGCTTCATGTGCTCTTTAGTGCCTTGCAAATGCCATGGGGAGTCTACATAGAGAAGGTGAATAGTTAGCATGTGTACAAGATGAAGCTTGGACCACTGAAAGAGAAAATTATAGTCTAAGAGACAGATTGAGATGTTAGAGGAGAATGAAAAGAGAAGCAGGGAAGGACTGAGAGCTACCCTGTAACTGAAAACAGTTAACACTGAGATAAGAAAGGGGAGCAAGAATCAGAATGCAGCAGATGAAGGGGAATTGATTGGACAAGAGACCACTGATAGGGAACCAAGGTGGAGTAGGAGCAGAATTAGAAGTAGGTGGTTTAGGACACTGGGGTGGAGAGGGAAGTTTTGAAATGGGGGGAGGTGGCCTGGGCCCTGGCTGTAAATAAATGGGAGGCTATTAGGATCACTATATCAAGGGTTGAAGTTTTAGGATAAAAGAATAAAACTTGGACAGGATCCAAATTGTACAGAAATAGTTATTAGAGACTGGAAAAAACTTTTCTGGGATGCATGGGAGGAATAAGGCAGGAGTCTTGTGGTTAGGCACAGACACTACTAAAGATTCCTGGGGGGTGGGAGTGCACTCTGTGTGTGTGCACATGTAACTTCCTGCACTTGTGCTGCTCTGTGCAGAGAATAATTACCTACTGGTGAAATGTGTTATGTGGCCTGGAGCTCACCAACTTGGCTATAATCATATGGACAGTGTGAAACCACATGATGGGATTCCTTTTCTTCATTTGACTTGGAAAAAGAATGAACTACCGGTCATAGGGGAAAAAATACACTGAAACCTGTGAAGAAGACTGCATGCTTGACTCTGCAGCGTCAGAGTTGAGAAATGTAATTGAGAGTATCTGTGCAGCTGAAATGATTGGAATAGTGCAGGGCAGACATTGCCAAGGCTCTGATCTCTTGTGGGAGCTGAGAATGCTGGGCAGCTGTCTGCTGACATCATGTGATGCTTATCTACTGTGGTTGGGGGGGGGGGGGGAGAACCTGTGTGTTTCAAGCTCTCAATATTTTTATGTTACAAAGTGGTTGAATAATTAGGTTTGCCTTCTGTCAGCTTGGAAAATAGAATATCAACATACAAAACAGGCATTTTAGAATGCATATTAAATGGGCTTAATTACATACAACTTTTAAGAGTGTGTTTTGGCATTTGAACTATTAAAAAAGCAAAATTACCTATAGGTGGCACATCTGACTCCTTCATGTTACTATGTGCTTCAAGACTTAAGAGTGGGTTTTATCCTTGCATACCACGTTTTTACTTCTAAATTGGAAAGGAAAAATTAAACTTCCTATTTCAACTTGAAATAAGCTTCTTGTTTATAAAGGAATTAAGCTGAACTAGTTTAACAAAGTATGTAGATAAACTTCTGTGTACTTTGAGAAGAAACTTTTAAAAGCTAGCTAAACATGTCAACATATTTTGGCTTCCAAGTCTGTCACATTTTCAGTTTAGTGGACTAAAATTCCAGTAACTTATATTTAAAATATTAAAAATATATGCAAGAATACATTTGATAAATTGAGAAGCCTATATCTGCAAGTTGCCATAATTCTACATGTAGCTTTATATTTAGGCTTACTCAAAGAAAAAAAAATTCTGTTTTAATTTTTATCAGCCTTAAGACTGATTCTCATTGTATTTCTGCTGTTTGAGAAACAAATGTAAAGATGCTCTTTTTCAGATAGCTTAAAATCTAACAGGCTATTACTATTATAGGGATACAGATAACTTTGATTTTAGCTAATGTTTGTGAACATTCCTTGTCAGAAGCTCAAAATTGTTAGAGACTACTCTGGTTTCAGTTTCACTCTTCTCTATATCAAATAATATATTATCCTGTTGAAAAAAGACACAGTTTGGAAAAGCTAGAAACTTGGCAATTTTGTGAGACAAACTGATAGTCATTTAGGTAAACTGGATCAGAAGCTGTCTGAGCTGTACCTGATTCATGCTTGTACTTTTAAATCTTTCAGATTCACATGTTAAAAATAATTCTAAAAGTAATTCCTCAGAGCTTGCTTTCCAGAAGTTCTGAAGTTTTATGATTTCTTGTATTTTCATTTGGAAAGATGATCCCCTTTAGCGTTTCCCTTAAGCATGTGTTAAAGTTCTATTACTTTTTAATATTCTTGTGTCTGTGTGTGAACAAAATAACTTATGATGGACTCTCACTGTCATGATGGTTAGGAAATGTAGTGTTGTAAATAGTAGCTGATTGCAAAATCATTCTTGCTGTGCTCTAGGTAATGAGTTTATCTCTTGACAGTCAGTAAATATGCAGGAAGAATAAAGGGAAGAAATGAGTCAATTTTTGTGACCAGGAAGAGCACCTCTTCCCCCCCCCCCCCCCCATTTTAGAAGATTGTCAAATTAAGAATTTTGTTTTTCTTTTAAAGCAAAGCTGCACAAAGTACATAAAGGTCCTAGCATTAAAGAAACAGTTGACATCACATATGCTGTACTGCTTCACACAATAAGGAGTGGGGAGTTCTTACTGGCAGTAAGTCACTGTGTCAAATTATGTGACTGGTTTTAGAGGACTAGGTACTTCTTATTTGATGGCCAGTTTTCTGCTCCAATCTAAATGTATGATGCATTCTAAAGTAAAATAAATCTGCCTGTGAACATCCATTAAAAAATCTTTATAGGTAGTTTGAAGAAAAATCTTTTAGAAACATGCCCAAAACATTTGTTGCTTGAAACAATTTATTTAATTTTGAATTTAAATAACTTTCAGTAACAAACCCAGTGTCATGGAACATTGCAAAACTGAAGTCCCAGTCTCTGTAATGGCATAATCCCTTCTGATGTCTGTTTAATGCTTTATTTGACTATATGTCCCTATGTGAATAAAAGGAATTCATAACCAAATAAACAAAAAAGCTACCTGATCTAGCAAATATTTCTATGGTTTGATGGCCCTTGAGGATTTTTATGAATCCTGCCAGCGTGAAATACACCACATATTTAAGCAGCTCTCTAAGGCAAAAAAACCCATATAAAATTTGTATTGTAGAACACTGTAATGCATAGTCTCTACATCATAATTCTCTAGTATTTGTTACTTTAATGTTGGCAACCTTATTAGTAGCAAGGACTACTTTTTTAATCCTTCAATTAGTACTTTGGAACATTTTTTCATTGTGTTAGCAAAAATTAGTCTTTTTGAAGGGCTTAAGCCCCAAATTGTTAACTTAGTTATTCTACAATAACTATGAACTGATAAAATCTATTTTTACAGCAGTTAGTGGTACTTACATTAAAAATTATAGTAAATATTTTACTATACTCCTTGTATTTAACTGAGAAGCTGTTGAATGAGATGAATCTAAAGTAAACAGCTCCAAGGGGGATGTGTGTAGTAAGTTTCAAAACATTTTAATATGCAAAATCATATTCTGATATTTCATCACAGACTTAAGCAGTAACAAATAACTACTGATGCATGAATTCAGCACAATCATAGCATGTTTAGATAGAAAGAATAACCTGACTTTATTATGGATTACATACCATTAGCGTGTTCAGTGTTTGGGGCTTTTCTGGATGAATGTTATGTAGAAATAAAGACTGAGAAGCAAAGTGGAACCAGTAACTCAAAACACTCTTAGGAAGCAATGATATGTTGACTTCTCTGTGTTTTTGCTTGATTGCTGTCTTCACTGAGCAAGTACAGTTCTAGCATTTTTGTTTTGGTGGTTTTTGTTGGTTTTTTAATGCTTTTAATGTTTGTGTTTGATCTTGCAGAGCCCTTTGATGGGACAAACACTGCTAGAGCTGTACATGAAAAACAGAAGTTTGATATTATCAAAGATGAGTTTCTGAAGGCAAAAAGTACATCAGAGTTAACTTTTCCAGTCACTTTGGTTTTCAAGATAGTTAAACAAGTGGAAGTCATTGAACCTACCTCTTTCTAATACTTATGTTTATACTTTGTACTACATATATGACAAACTTATTTTTTAAAATGTTTGTGGAAAACTATTTAATAAGAGTATTAATGTCTGTATGCTATTAAGCATCAGGCTTCAGTTGAAATGGGTACCTGAAGTATTAGACCCTTTATCTTAGAATTATCAATTTTACATGCACAAGAAAATATAATTAATAGCTTTAGAATCACAACTTTATCTTCATTATTTCTTCCTACATTAATTTGACTGGTAATAAACAATGTTTTATACCTCTTACTGTCCCTCTCTTATAATATTGCCACCAATAGATTTCTGCTGGTTTTTGACAACTGAATCAATTTGTTATTTTTCTTCAGGGAGATCACACAATTTTAGAACATGAGTAGTTCAAACTGGAGCTTTCACTATTTCAGGTAGTGGAGAAGGCAAGGAAACTTTGAATGAAGCAAGCTAAGACTTAGGCCTTGGTTAAACATCCTTTTTCTAAAAATCCTTGTTGCCAATTCACTTGTATGCTTGTCTCTTATCATAGGCATTGCATTTGGAATTATGTTCATATATCTGAGCTCAAATTCTGGCTTTATGAGTAGTCAGAGATCTCAGAATGTAGTTTATGACTAGGGATTAGTGTGCAGAGCTGGCTTCCGCCTTTAACCAGTTAGACTTCCTTTTATGCCATCATTGGAGACTCCTCTTTACTCCAGTTAATCAAGTCCTTAAATACTTTGAGGGTTTCTCCAACAAAAAGGAAACCAATGCCAGATATTTGTAATAAAACAAATGCTATAAAGTGTCACCTTTATATAGTCAGTAAAGGGTAACTTTTTCTGCTTTTTAATTCTGTTCAGAAATGTCAGTTTCCTTCTATCTAGCTGTCTTAGCATGCAAAATACTTAACTGTTCATACTTTTACGTAATTTATTTTGTGACTCTGCTAAAGCAATGGTTTACAAAGTAGCATTTGGACTCTTATGTTTCTCTGTGAAATCAGAGTAAACTTCTCTTTTCAGAGTTTTCATTTTTTAAAAAATGTAAAAACAGTTGTTTGGTCCAAGCTGTCTGGAAGCCTGTGTACTGAAGTGTTATAGCCCTGAAAAAAAATTCTCTTTACTAGGAACCATAAGGAATGACAGTTGCTTAAAAACTACAAGAACTTATGGATATCTTGCACTTTAAGAAGCCTAAGAAATATGTCTTGCTGCTTTTGGGAGATTTATTTTTTCTGTGGTTTTTATTGCACATCGTGGTTTAAATGAATTCTACATAAAGACAGGAGGGACAGTGCAGTTATTTGCAGGTGTTTGGCCAAACAGGTGTATCCTGGAATCCAGAACAAAATTCAGAAGAAAATTGAAAGAACCTATTTTCAAGACACAATTAAGCTCTGGAAATGTCAGAATATAATGTCTTGTATTGGCAACTTTGACATGTGTGAATTTGAGGCTGTTATTTTGCAGTCGGAATATCAGTGTAATGATTAAAAAATGTTAACATTTCAGTCTCGATAAATGCACTCCCTTCTTGAAAGGACATACCTTTCTCAGTGGTTCATCACATTTTGTGTACCTTTGGATTAATCTTTCTTTAAAAATCAAGAAGGGGAAAAATATTAACCTTATTTTTGTGGATCTGTGAGGCTTACTACTTAAAATGGTATCTAAGTATTAATGGCAAAGAAGATTAGCCTTCTAAAACGTTGTACTTTTCCCCCCAGTTTTGGCAGATATTACAAGACGACAAAGACCTGAACTGTATATTACCTTTAAGAATAACCATACGGAAAAGACAACCAACTTCTTCCA